>NC_065513.1:5339173-5402721 GCF_006386435.1 Epinephelus moara
TTTTTTCTTTCATAGGCTTCTTCCACTGAGTCTTCCCAAGGAACTGTCAGCTCAATGAAATAAACTATCCGTTGACTCACTGACCACAACACTATGTCAGGCCTCTGCTTGGTACAAACTATTTCCTGGGGAACAACAAGTTTTCCCCCTAAATCTACTTGCATTTCCCAATCACAAGCACCTTCCAGGCGGCCACACCCTTGCCTCCTTACTAACTTATCCCTTCTGTATTTCTCCCCTTCATGGACAAACTGAATTGCTAAACTCCTATCCTTAACACCTTCTGAATTCACCTGTCTTTGTTTCCCTTCGATGCCTGCAGCTAAACATTTCAACACCTGGTTATGTCGCCATGTATATCAGCCTTGTGACAAGCTAACTTTACAGCCTGACAAAATATGCTTTAAGGTTGCAGTACCTGAACACACTGGGCATGATGGGTCCTCATTTACCCACAGTTTTAGGTTCTGGGGGTTTGGTAGCACATCGTATGTAGCCCCTACCAGGAATGTAATACGATTCTCCTCCATACTCCAAAGGTCCCTCCAACTAAGCTTCCTCTTCTCTACACTTTCCCAATTCAATCACTGTCCCTGTTTAGCCTGGGCCACTACCTTGCACCCCTTAATATCTCCTCCTGTCTACGTATCTGTTCCACGACCAGCTTTCTTTTATCTTTGAGACCTGCTTTATTCTAGGGATCGACCGATGTGGGTTTTTTAGGGCAGATACCGATTATTAGTAGTCAAGGAAACCGATAACCGATATTTAGAACCGATATTCATTTGCAGTAAAAATTACAATTTTGGTGTCAAAATTTAGAATAACACACCTGGGATTAGACTGAAAAAAACAGTATACTGTTTGTTTGTTTTTGTACACTGAAAATCTGTGATAAAAAGACCTTAAACTTTTGTAGAATAACACAAACTCTGACGTAAATCTTGGTTGAAATGGTTGGTTGTTTTATTATATAAAAAACAAAAAGTGCAGATATCTTTTAAAGTTCACTGAAAATGAAATGGCTCCCTGACTTTTTTTTTATAAGATCAAAGTAAAAACTGAACTGCACAGTACTGAAATTTGAGTCTCGGCAATAAGTTAAATTATCTAAAAACAAAAAGTTCAGGGATCTTCTAGCAGCATTTATAAAAGTTCACTGAAATAAATAAAATAGCTCCCTGAATTTGTATAAAATCAATAAAGTAAACAATGAACTGTAGTACTGAAATTTGAGTCTCAGCTATTAGTCCCAATCCAGTAGCACCAGATTGTAGTGCAGATAGCAGAGCTGCTCAGTATGCTCTCCTGTGAGACATTTCCTGTTAAACTCGAACACAAATCTTACTTGAAATGCCTTTAAGCAATATGTTAAATTATCTAAAAACAAAAAGTGCAGGGACCTTCTAGCAGCATTTATAAAAGTTCACTGAAATAAATAAAAAAGCTCCCTGAATTTGTATAAAATCAATAAAGTAAAAATTGAACTGTACTGTACAGTTCTGAAATTTGAGTCTCAGTTAGTAGGCCCAATCCAGTATCACCAGATTGTGGTGCAGAAAGCAGAGCTGCTCAGCATGCTCTCCTGTGAGACGGCTTCTGTTCTTCTCATAAATTGCAGAGACTTCACTGAAGACACGCTCGCTCGGAACAGAAGAGGGTGGTGAGCAAAGAAACTTTCTTGCTTGTGTGGTAAGTAGCTTGAAGCGGCCTTCATTTTGTTTCCACCACTGGAGTGGATCCTCCTTACGCCTGTCAATCACTGGCTCCTTGAGGTACAGTTGTAACTCATCATCAAGGCAGACCTTGGCCAATGGCTCACCAGTGTGGGGTCCTGGCAGAGAACTGAACATCTCATCAATACGGTGAATACAGGATGTCTCTTCGTCTTCTCTCAGTTGCCTTTTGGTGGTTCTCCTGTCACTTTCATGGGTCCCACTCTCTTCTGCAGCAGCTTCCTCTTCGTCACTTACCACTTCTGCAGCAGTCACCTCCATAATGGCTTCCTCTGTAGCAGCATGTTCTTCTTGACTGCTCTGTTTTGCCGCACTTTCCACATCCTCATTCAGCCATTCTTTGGCCTTGGACAACGTAATGTCAGAGGAGAATGCATGATTCTTGTAACGAGGATCTAGGAGACATGCCAGCACCACAGATTTCATGTCTTCTACTTTTGAGAAGCGTTTGATCAAGCTCTCCCTCATGGCTTGCCTGAGTGTTCCGATGCCTTGTGTCGAGGGCCCACCATCTTGAAGTAGCATCTTCAGCACGGCCAGACAGGGAATAATGCAGGATGCTGATGCACTGTTAGAGCTTACCTCTAGTGTCACTTCCTCTACTGGGATGAGAGTCTCGACCAAATTGGACACAATGTCCCAATGTAAGCAGTAGGATATGCAAATCCTCCATGCTCACCAGCGTAGATGTTAAGAGCACGCTTTTGCTCCAGCGCTCTTTGCAGCATGTGGAGCGTTGAGTTCCATCTTGTTGGAACAGTCTGGACTAGGTTGTGTTGTGGCAGGCCAAGGTCCTTCTGAATGTCCTTCAAACGTTGCTTGGCAAGAATCGAGTGGTGGAAATGGATGGCACACTTCTTGATGATTGCAATGATACCTGTAACTGCCCTTTGACTTGACAGACCATCATTCACCACGAGTTGCAAAGAGTGCGCTGTGCAGCCTCATTCCTTTCACCATATTTGCTCCGCTGTCTCGAAGCACAAGTGTGACACGGTCTTTGTTTCTGTTCCAATCCTGAAGCATGCCCAGGAATTTCTGTCTGATGTATTCCCCCATGTGGGATCCATGCATTACCTTTGTGTTCAAAACAACCTGCTTTCTGTTCCATTCATTGTCAATGAAGTGACATGTGAGGCTCTGTGGATCCAGACCAGCAGTCTGTAGTGAAAGAGGGTGCATGGCCAGCATTCTCTGGTTGGATCAGGGCTCCCATGTGCTTCCAACACACTCACCTTTATTAGTGATTGATTGGCTGAGATATATATATGTGGATGCATAGGATTGGTCACATGCATGCATTTTTTATTTTTTTCTACTTTTTCAATTTCAAATGAACCTATTTAAATGATGTGTGCAATATGTTTCTTGATGACCCTGATGAAGGCCACAAGCCGAAACGCGTCGGTCAATAAAGTTTCTTTTCCATACCACAAGTGTTGCTGGAGCTCTTTTGACATTTTTCAGTGTTTCCTCACTTTCCATGCACCTTGTGAATCGGTGAAGTTGTGCCAGAAACCACTTTCTACCTCATGGATCAGGGCTTTTACCTTCTCAACAACCTCTTGGTGAACTTCTGGGAGCATTTCAGTGCGATAGTACTTCTCACTTTTCAGTGAGTATTGTGGTGCTGCTGCTCCCATGAGGCGCTTAAAACCAACATCAGAGACAACTGTGAATGGCTGGTTGTCAGTGATTATCATTTCTGTTATTAGTTTGTCAATCAGTTTGGATCGTTGATCTGAATTTGTCCACATTCTTTGTTTTTGAAACAGGTCTTGTACTATAGGCTGAGATAAAGTTGTTGTCCCTGCCTGAGATGAAGTTGTTGTCCCCAGCTGTGACTGTGCAGTTGCATACAAGTCACTGTGATGGATCCTAAGATGGGACCACAGGTTTGAAGTATTAAAACATTTTTGCCCTTGTTCCTCCTCCCATGCTGACATTTTCTTTGCAGGTATTACACACAGCCTTTCCTGGGGTTGGTTCCTCCTCTTTGATCCATCCATCTGTAATGAGGATTTAGAAAAAGACAGACATAAAGAAAGAGTGAGTTAAAAAGTGAAAATGTATATACAATATAAATATACTTAATTTATTATAGCAAAACAGCTTTGGAAAGTCTCTAGTTGGTTTCAATTCTTTAAATACAGTAGTGGAAAGAAACATTTACTTAAGTACTTTACTAAAGGATCATTTTTAAGGTACTTGTACTTTATTTTTCCATTTGATGCTACTTCACTTCCACTCCACTATATTTAATAGAGAATTGTTTTACTTACTTTCTACTCTTATGATATATGAATAACAGTTAATTAATGATGTCTTATGTTCTCTCTCAGGTACATCTGATCCAGCCTGATTAAGTGCAAACCAATAAAGAGGGTGGCAGGAACAGGAACCTTGGCTCACTTCATTTATTGATAGCTTTATTACTTTTCAATTTTTTTTTTTTTTTTTTTTTTACATCAAATAGCATAATTAGTTTATAAATAAAGATTAAGCTTTCAGTGGTTACCAGACTTATTTTTATTAAAGTAATTTGTAATTACATGTATTTAATATACCAGTTACATTTCATTTTTTCAGCAAAATGAGTACTTTTACTTTAATGCCAAGTAAATTTAATTGACATTCTTCTATACTTTTTAAATGCATGTCTAAATGAACTAATGAAGCCTACAAAACAACCTCACATCAGTTGCTGAAGCTAGCGTGCATATACACAGACACACGCACGCACGCACACAGTCCATGTCAACATAGCTGCACGCAGACAACAGTTTCTTCTCAGCGCGACACACACACACACACACACACACACACAAGCAAGCGCCATACCGACCATACACAGCTGAAATGCATGTCCGTTAGCTTTAGCAGCGGATGTGAAGTAGTTTTAGACGACATTATTGTTTCCAATGGCTGCCCGTTGCGACTCGCGAGCAACCGCGTGAGGGGGGGGACAGACACTGAGACACAGTATGAAGATGGCGTGTTTATCAAGCATCAACAGTGGTGTCTTTAAAACTTCAGCATAGAGATTTCTTATTGCAACTTCGACATTTTCTGTTGCCTTACCTTCAAACATCACACTGCTGCTTCACGGAGCACTCCTCTCTCCCCTCCTCTCTCTCTGTGCCGCTACCTTCAGTGTTGATTGGCTGTCACTCACTTGTGCCGTGTAGCCAATCAGTGGGGGCTGTAGGTGGGACATTTGTTACACAGCACAGAGTGGAGACTTCAGGCAGACAGGCAGAGAGAGACGGCTGCATGAGAGCCAAAGGAGCGCATTTTAATTAAAATAAACATATTTTAATTAAAATAAACATATTTTATCGGCTATCGGTGGAAAAAACGGCCGATGCTGATTATCATAAAAATCCTGAATATCGGCTGATATTATCGGCAGTGCCGATTATTGGTCGATCCCTCCTTTATTCCATACCGGTTTGCCTGAGCCAAGCCCCAGGCCTCCCCGGCCAAACTGAACATTACCTACAATCTCTGCATGTCTAAGAGGTGCCTCTGCCTCCTGAACTGCCAATCTTGGGTTCCACTTCCTGCCCTTGGTTGGATTTGGAACCACACTCCTAACTATCACGTCCTTACTACCAGATAACAAGAGCTCTGTCCTGACCTTGGTACATTTAAATTCCTCTGTTAAACTAGATACTGGCAGCTGAAGTATCCCTTTTCCATACAATGCAACACTTCTTAGGCACCTAGGAGTGCCCAACCACTTCCTAATACAGGAGCTAACCGACCTTTCAATTCTCTCCACTACGGATATTGGAATTTCATAAATTGACAATGGCCACATTAACCTAGGATATAGCCCAAATTGCAAACACCACAACTTCAACTTTCCTGAAAGTTCTGATTTATCTATTCTATCCAATCCTTCTAAATTTCACCACCTGTTCCTCATCATTCAACTCTACATTGTACCACCTACCTAACTCTTTACTGACTTTTCCCTAATTGTTGGAATTTTCTCATCATCTATGACAAACGTCCTATCACTTAACATCCCTCTACGTATCGAGATGCTTCTAGACTTACTAGACTTGATCCTAATGCTGGCCCACTTGAGGTTCTTATTTACCTTCTCTAGTAGCCTCTTTGTACATGGCATTGTTGTGGTCACCAGTGTCATGTCATCCATGTAAGCCCTAACTGGTGGAAGATGCAACCTGTTCTGCCGTCTCTCTCCACCTACCACCCACTTAGAAGCCCTGATGATTACTTCCATCGCAATAGTAAATGCTAATGGAGAAATTGTACACCCTGCCATAATGCCTATTTCTAGCCTCTGCCAACCTGTTGTGAAGCCTGCCGTACTTAGACACAACCTAATATCCTGAAAATATGCTTGCACTAAATTGACAACTACCTGTGGCACTCTGAAATAGTCAAATGCACTCCAAATGAGGCTATGCGGTACTGAACCAAACGCATTTGCAAGATCTAAAAATATTACATGCAGGTCCCTTTTGTTAATCTTCGCTGCCTGAATCTGGTGCCAGATCATCCTAGTATGCTCTAAACACCCTGAAAAACCTGGTATTCCAGCCTTCTGTACCATGGTATCCATTAAGCTATTCCTTTCTAAGTAGCTAGCTAATCTCTGCGCAACTACACTAAAGAAAATCCTCCCCTCCACATTCAAGAGAGAAATCATCCGGAACTGGCTAAGGTCCACAGACTCCTTCTCCTTAGGAATGAGGACACCCCCTGCCCTACGCCATGCTCTTGGTATATGCTCTTGCAGAAAAATCTTTCAATTAATATCTGGCAAAGTCAGCAACTCCCCCTACTGGCCACACAGAGAATCAATACATAAAACCTCAAAGAACAGCCCGGCATGTTTTACCCATTTATGGTTTTTAATCTGAAATGGTAGCAAATTCAGCTACAAGAGCAGCGAGGGTTGATTTACACTTAATACTCAAAGTGATATAGTACTAAGTGGGACACCAAATGTCATCTAGGCCAACTAAAAGTAACAAAATAAACCATTTACTATCTAGGCCAACTAAAAGTAACAAAATAAACCATTTACTGTAAACACAATCTGCTTTATTATTTTTCTGTTTTAAATAAACTGCAACACAGAGGGGACAGTGGGCACAGTGGATGGAGCAAAGGCTGGAGATGGACCTAAGATGAAAAACAACAACAAAAGCTAGTCATGTTAGATGTCATATTACACTTGAAAATGATGCTGCTTATTTTCTAAATAAAATAGTACAGCTATAGCTTGAAATAAGAAAACAATCTGCCAGTGGAATAATTGAAAATTGCTTGAGAAGTTTTGAAATAATATGCATTTGTCGGAAAAACATGTCCCTTTTCGTATGATTATGTCTTATATTGAAAATTATTCATCTCAGAATGTTCCACACTGAGCAATTACAAAGGCTGTTTTTGTTACCAGGTACAGCTGAGGTTGCAGCAGACACAGAGGAGACAGTGGGCACAGTGGATGGAGCGGAGGATGGAGATGGACCTAAGATGAAAAACATGTCCCTTGTCATATGATTATATGTTATATTAGTATATCTTAATGAGATAATTTGACAAGAAATTAAATATGGTGACAGATTTTCCCTCACCTGATTCATTAGCCTTGGCTGAGCCTGAGGAGGTGGACTGCCCCTGGGCTGAGTCAGTGCCTCCTCCAAAATACTTTAACAGTGCTCCTGGGGAAGTTTCATGTAACTCATGAGCATAACAGGGAGTTAATGTAAAAGGAATATGTTTATTTATTCACATAAATTACTATGCTCTTCAGCAAACAGTTGCAAACAACATATCTCAAACTATAAGTTAATTAAGTTAATTTGCAAAAACATATTGCTGGCAAACATCACCGCGTTTGTAATTAACGTTTGCTAATATTTGCTATCAAACGTTATCAAAAACGTTGTTTTGATGCCAAAAAGCGACCCAGAATATATATGTATATATATATATGTGTGTGTGAATCAACTTATTCAAAGTATTACACAAACACAAAAACGTTAGCTTGAATAGTAAGCTATCTAACCTACCGGTTAAAAGAGAAATTTCTCTAGTTTTGAACTAACGTTAGCTAGCTAATTTGCTCTTATAGGCTAATGTAGTTGGAACAATATATCAACAATTAGGGACTTTCCTAATTTGAGGAAACTTTTCAAAATCTCCTCGACACCAAACGTTACATTACCAAGACATACAAACATACCTTTATCTTGTCGTTTTTCTCCTCTTCCTCTTTCTTCCTTTTTCTTTTTTCCACCCCTGAAGGTTATGTCATTTTTTGCGACATTATAAGGCCTTCCACCTGCTCCTAGCTCCTTGGATGCGCAGTGCGCACTGCACGGCTGGATGCAAACACGTTACTAGTGGAGCTCTGACATTTAGAGCAGAGAGGCAGTAGGAAACTACACTCTGTTAACATAATATTGTCTTTTTGTACAAGAACGTACATTTGATAATATATGAATCATCATCACTCACACATGGAAAAAAATAATGAATTACTTTTTTCTTTTGTTAAGTTAATTGCTCTTGGGGGCCCCCTAGTGGTCACAGGGCCCTAAGCATGTGCTTAGTTTGCTCATGCCTTGGGCATGTGTTGAAAACGAAGGCTTTTGTTGCATGCTAAAAACACTGGAACCCAGGTATGTGACTCTGACCAGACATTTTTTCGCCGACACAGCCGTACCCAAGCTCTACAGAGAAGTGAAGTATAAATTCAAGGAATCTTTGACAACAGCAGGAACAGTGGCATTAACTTGTGACACCGGGACTTCAAGGTCAGGGGAAATATACGTGACTATAACAGCACTTTATCTCACAGAGGACTGGCGACTGCTGTCTCACATTTTCCAAACTAGCGCAGTACATGAAAGTCACATTGCAGCAAACATTGCAGACCTCATGCAAACTGCAACACAAGAATGGGGGATTGTGGTTGTAGTAGACAACCCTTCTAACGTAGATGTTGCCATTTAGTTCACAGAATACCTGTGTATAAAGTGTTTTGTTGATGCGCTTTATCTGTCTTCGCACAGGGTGTTAAATCTTCCAACAGTTCAGTTTGTCAGGTGTATGCAGCATTTCTGACAGGCTTTTATGATGATGTTGGTAAGTCTGTCTGCTTTGCATCACATTTTACTGCAATAAAAATGATTAAAGTCAGAAGAACAGACTGAAAACTTTATCGTATGAGGTAAAACTGATGTAAACAAAGTTTTCAGAATGTACTTGTACTTCTTTACACTCAAAGAAAGGGCACATTTTGAAGGAGTTGTTATTTATAGATTATTATGTTATGGTTTTACTAGTCTGGCCCCCTTGAGGTCAAATTGGACTGTATGTGGTCCATGAACTAAAATGAGTTTGACAGCTCTAGACTGGATACTCTGACAATCAGGCCATGTAAGAGTCTCACTGGGATGCTTCTGGTGGTTCCAGTTGATCCCCCCTGATGATCCCCTGTTATCATGTGACCAAAGTTCCATTCATCAGTAACGACAACTGAGATAACTCCATTCACTCATGTACACTGTCAGATGCAGGTGAAATCTCATGGAAAAGTGAGTACCTTAAGTTGAGTTTATTTACTGTTTCCAAGGTGGGGAGTGAATAGGTCAGTGTTGTATCAGTAGTCTTACCTTTTGGATGCCACTTGGAACGTAATAGCGAATTGTTATTGTTCCATATTTCTCATATCCAGGCAGAGATGAAGAGCTTTTGGTGACATCCATTCTGCCTCCATCAGGTTGTGTTCCTGTCAAAATGCCATATAACTCTCCACATGTTGGGCACACGGGCTTGTAGTCAAAGGCTGTTTTCAGACAGCTTCTGCAGAATGAGTGCTTGCACCGCAGAGTCTCTTTCTCTGTGGTGACTATCTGTTCCATACAGATTGGACATGATTCTCCTTCAGGATCTTTGCTGTGTGCAGGTGAAGGACCTGAGGTTCTGCTGCTTGGAGTGTCCGCTGGACTTTTTTTCACTGAAATCTTTTTTGAGCTCAGTGTATTTTGTGAAAGGAACTCTTTCAATTTAGCAACATGCACAAAAGGCCCAGTCACTGTGACTTCAGCTCTGTTGTGGCTGGGTTTAAAGAGGAGGTGTGGAAATCTCCGCTGCAGGTCTTTGTGCTCATGTGAACTCACAGGGACAGATGTGACCTGCAGGTCGGAGGCAGTTCTCTGGTAGAATGTGATGAATCGCTGTCTGACAAAGTCCCCGTGAACACGGTCAGAGGAGACAGGTTGTGGTCTGAAAGTTACCCGTACTGTGCTGTTAGGTTTATTGTGTCCTGCTCTGAGGTTAGGCTGTGTTTCAATGACAAAACTGTTCCCTTGAATTTTCTTTAGTTCTCTGGAACAATTTTGCTCAATGTAGGCCATGACAAAGCTGGATACATCCACAGGTTTGACATGGGGTGAAGCATCTCGCAGACTGGTTCGTCTACGTGTGACAGGACTGGAGTGATGCCTCCCAGCTGACAGTTTGACTGAAAGGTTCTCCACCTCCTCATAGGAGGTTCCTCTCACTATGTAGCAGGAAGCTTTTTTCTCAGGACTGTAAGATTGAAGAATCTTCATTAATCTTCCATTGTCTTTGTAATGTGCTGCATCAACGATGACAGTGATGTCAGTGATAAACTGAAACAAGACATGACAGCTGAGGTTAGCTATTGGCTACATACCGCCATCTAAATGCAGCATGCTACATCATAATGGGGCTTGAATGATTACTCAAGAGCAATAATGATTTTCATAAAGAGCCAAACTCTCTGCATTAGAACTTTGTTTCAAAGTTTGTTTCATTGAAGTGTTGCACAAGAGTGAATGGACATTAAAAGAATACTTCACCTGCAAAGTGACCATTTGTTTATCAATTACTCACTGCGTCTTACCTTGAATTTGTAAAGAAAAATTAGTTTTTCTCACATACCTTCACAGTGAACGTGGAATCCAAAAAAGGCAAACACATTTTTAAATATTGAAGTAAACTGGTACTGCGTTTAACAAAAGCAAAACTGTATCAAAACATCTGTTAACAAACTCTCACACAACTTGTGAGGAATTCTCATTTATGCAGTCGTATGCACAGACTGTAAAAATAATGGACGTAGCTACGGTGATGTCACCTATTGGTTTGTGGACTGCCGTTTTGAAGCCTCGAGTTCTGTATTGTGGCTGTGCCCATCTTGTTTTTTTGGAGCCAGAAGTGACTAATTTTGGGTGAGAGGCTAAAGCTGTGACCGAGGGGTGGATCTGACTGAGAACAAGGACACTATCAGCCAACAGCCTGTCACTCAAAGTGGCCCACATTTATTTATGCCTAACTTTAAGCCTTAATAAAATGTTAGGGGGTGACTTATATAAAAATTCACCCCCTGTACGGTTGTCATGAATGTTTAAATTAGCTATGGAGACCAAAAACGTATTCCGTACCAGGCTGACAACATGTTTATTTCTGTTGTAAAGTGGGGTATTTTAACATGGGGGTGTGTGGGGATTTACTGGCTTCTGGAGTCAGCCTCAAGTGGCCGTTCTAAGTTTGTGACACTTCCGTGTTGGCTTCATTTCTCAGCCATGGAGGTTGCCGCTTGGTTGTCTGCTCAGTACTTCTCAAACGCATGCATTTTTCCTAAAACGTTACAATATAAAACACACAACATCGTTATGCACAGTGAGCTAAATTCTGCTCAAGTGGAGCTCAAACACATGCACATGCCAAGACACGCAACTTATCTGTGCATAAGACTGTTGGTACTGACGTGCTTTCATTGATAATGTTTTAGTAAAAATGCATGTGTTTGGAAGGCACTGAGCATATGATTGGATAAATAGACTTGGATGATACTGCATGAATTGTGTGAGAGTTTGTAAACAGATGTTTTGACACAGTTTTGCTGGTGTGGTCCCCATTTACTTCAATTCATGAAGAATGTGTGCCTTTTTAGGATTTTCCGTTTTCTTAATGAATTCAAGGTAACATGCAGTGAGTTACTGATGTACAAATGGTGATTTTGTGGATGAAGTATTCCTTTAATTACTGTCTAGTGGCTGATACTCTTGTGTTGACTGTAAACTCAAATGGAGAAATGCAAAATGAGGAGACAAGGAGTAAAAATGCCACAAACTATCAGGGTTTTTGTTTTTATAAATTGTAGGCTTCTCTAATCTTTGCTTTTTGTAACTTTTTTTTTAACTCTTAAGGCCTCAAGTAATTATATAAAAGAAACCATTTGAAAAGTTTAGAGGGAGAAATAAGTCCTTGGCGGAACTTAAGCAACGAGAAGCTTTTTTTTTCTTTTTTTAGTTTAGGGCCACATGTCAAAAAGGTTCGGAGCAGCTCGTGTATTTGTATTTTATAAACATGTCAAATGTTTTAATGTAAAATCTTAATCTGAACAGAAATTCATGCTCTAAAATTAAGTATTTCCCACTGACATGTGGTGGAGTAGAAGTATAAAGTGGCATAAAATGAAAATACACAAGTAAGAGTATCAGTATTACTTATGAGTATTCCCAATGCACTTCATTACACTTTAATGTTGTCCTTTCAAGGGATGCACAGTAACATCGGCATGTCATTGGTATCTGCCGATATCAGCTTTAAAATTAACTCAGAATCGGCCAACCTGCTGGTGGGTCATCACAAAAAAAACACCAACATGGTGCATCTCTTGTCCTGTCCATGTTGAATGTCTTACTTGCTATTTATGTTCTTTACTGACACCTGGATTTGTGAGTAATTACATTTTGTTCACTGTATGCTGCTGTATATTGAGAATGACAGCAATAATTTATTTAACTGAACTGAGCTGAATAAGGAAGGTAGCCTACAGGTAGACTTTTTTTTTTCTTTTCTTAAATGTAGGCCTACTCACATCTGATAACAGAGTTTACTATTTTTGTACAAATGCATACTCAAAGATGACTTCCATGACAAATTTACAGTATGAGCTGAGGCCCTTAATTTTAACTTACGATGCGAAACATAGAAATGTATGAGGGTCATGGTTTATTTATTTGATGACGAGCTTTTATTTTGTAGTGCAGAAGCCGAAACCGGAAACCTTATTTCAAAGTTTTCCTGCCAACTTAAAGCACTACTGCCCGTCGAATATCAAACATATTATTTAAGTTTGCTTTTATGACTGAATCAAATAAAGAGCTATCAATTTGCATCGCCTTTATACGTATTTTTTTCAGAAAAACAACAACAATAACGACAGTTAATCTGCTTACTGTCAGGTCGTTAAAACCAAACTTCACCGACTGTAAACTCTGTTGCTCCCTTCACATCTCCCCTTCCTTTAGCCTGGTCAGACTGTTGTAAATGTAGGTTAAATATGTAAGACCTACCTCCATCCTGCAGAGCTGTTGTAAAACTGTAGCAACACTGTGTTGTGTCTCTGAACACAGTGACGACTTGACTGCTCTTTGCTTTCACTTTCAGGTTCATGCTGTCTTCACTGTTCATCACGTGTCTTCTAGCGAACCCTGTCGGTGATCAGGCGAATGACATCCAACATAAATCCACCAGTGAAGAATGCAGTGTGACTAAAAAAATATTTGTAGTTGTGTGTAATTACTATTGAGTAGAAACAGAATACTTTGCAACTGCTATTATTAAAATTTAGAGAACTTTTAAGTGCTTGTACTTGAGTATTTCCATTTTATACTATATACTTCCATTCCTCCACATCTCAGAGGGAAATATTGTACTTTTAACATGTATTTGTCTGATTTAGTTACTTTGAAGACTCAGATTAATAATAAGAAAATATAATCAACTGATAAATGATGATGATGTGTTATTATATATTAAACTACCGAGCAGAATATACTGCATTTAAAAAAGAGCTCAACCCTTACCAGCTGCAACATTAAAGTGCAACTGTGTAATTTAAGTAATCCCTTCTTATAAGACACTATCATATAATTGTATTGTATTTTACCTCTTAATTTAAGTTATATATGTGATACAATTAGGATTTGTGACATGTCAAAAGTTTTTTTTCTTATTCAATGTTTATGATATAAATTTTGGGGGGGATAAAGATAGCCTATATAGTTTGCTTGCACATAAAGTCCTTTTTGGTTAAAAAACAACAACAACAACAACAACAACAACAACAACAAAAAACTTTTCATTTTAACCAAACACATCCAGTTTATTACAGATAGTCCTCACAGACTGCATATAGTCTGATAGTTGTAGTCTACGAAATGAATTCGTGATGTTATATTCATAGATGAATTGTTTTTTTGGTTTTTTTTGAAGATTTGCAAACCAGAGTAAATCCAAAATCCTGCTTCCATTTGGCACCTGCACAGTTGTGCATTAGAGCCGGGTTAACTTCTGAGAGCCACTGTTCCAGACTCTTGTTTAGTACAACGCTCATTCAACGCATGCCCCAGAGCCAAAGACCAAGTGAGAGCGCTCAGATTGCAAAAGGCACGTTTGTGACGGCTATAGGTTGTGTTTGTATGATAGTGGCATGTAACTGAGTTTTCCATTTATCAGAGTGAAAAAGCTAGGTAGTAGTGAACTTGCCACCCACACACATCTCCCAGCTGGAGCTGGGGGGCTTGTTCATGAGCTGGTTCACACTGGGTTATTTAAAAGAACTAGTCTTCTCATCACTAATGTAATTTTGACTTTTTTCAATCTTGAAGTATCTTTAAGCATGATGTGAGAATTCTTAAAGTAATACCTGATGAGATGTCTAAATATCTAACAAAGCAATAATGAAAACCATCAACTTGTTTTTACTTATAAGACATAAATTTGAAGTATTACTTTGAGCACTCAGCCATATTAGACCATGGTGATGTGATTTACAAGCATGCAGCCTTGTCCTTAGTTAAAAACACTGGATTCTGCAGATCATGCTACATTATGCTTTGTTACAAATGCAGGCTCACGCACTCACCACTGAATTTAGTATGAATCTTTGGGATGCTCCTTTCTATACGAGAAGAAAATAATGCACACATTGCTATTTATTGCCAAGGCATTATTAGGTAAACTGCTTATTTATATTTCCAGCCTTCCGTCCTTTCACACCAGCAGCTATTGCACTCCTTCTTTAAATGATATTCTTTTAAATGTCCCCAGGGAGCACACAGAGCTCAGTAAAACTGTCTTATCTTCATATGCACCCTGTGTGGAATGGGCTCCAAAATGTTGTTACCTTAGAAGCAGTTGGCTACCTTCCCTGAACATCTTAAAGGTCTTTTAAAAACTGCCTTGAAGCAGGGGTGTACTGGGGATCCAGGGGTGAAGGGGCCCATAGAGAGAGCAGGCCCTTGCATGTGATTCAGATTGCCACCATGAAAATATACCTGTGTTCAAAGATAAATTATAACAAAAAGAATATTATTAATTAAAAAGTAGAGAATTGAATTAAAACCTTACCTTCTTTGATATTGTTGTTTGTTTGTTGTTTGTTTTGTATTTTTGATATACAATGATTTATGGGTAATATGTATGTTGATGTTGTCCAATGTCAAGTCCCTATTTGTGTGAGGACTATACATGCACTAGGGCCCATCATAATAGTGTGCACTGGGGCCCGTCGTAACTTCCTTACGCCACTGCCATGAAGGAAATATGTTGCTGCTCTGTATAGTCTATGGCCTAGGTGGATTGTGTATAGACGTCATTGGTTTGGCCTGCATACCCCTTTTCTTTTAATATTTTTTTCCTCGTGTTGGTTAATGAGTGTAGCCTATGTGTTTTAATATGTGAAGAGATCTTGTATCTCAATGGGATCTTCCTGGCTAAATGCAGGATAAATAAATAAATGGTAATTTATTCTAAATGGTCATGACGGTATCATTCGCATGACGTCAAAGGATGTCGTAAAAATGTTGAAAAAGAAACCATGACTTCTTAATCGTAGCAGAAAATTGAAGTGTCCAAACAGCACATGAAGGCATCGTCACTTGCAGTGTCAGTGTTTGTCCAGAAGATGTCAGTGGTGCTCTACACACTGATGTTCCTCTGGTTCAGATCCACAGCAGTGACGCTGCCGTCCACCATGTGACCGTCCCAACACACCAACAGCTGGCTTCTCCATCAGGCTCATTGTGTTTACTCCACACTGGGTCTCCTCTGTATTGTCACACGGCATCCACTCATTAATCTGACTCTCAGCTGGCAGAACACAGGCTGCAGGGAGCTGGCTGCCACTTGTCGGCCATGGAAGGCGGCTGTCCTGTTGCTGTCTCTCTGCCGGCGACTTCTCATCGGTGGTTTCAGTCCAGCCGGTACAGACTCTCGGACTTCCCGGTCTCAGCACAGTATGTACGGACAGTGGACAGCAACCCCATAGATAGCAGATGGTTTGATTCACAATTGAAGCTTTAGAATTGTTGTAATGTACTTATCCTGTGTTGTTTATATGGGCCTATTAATATAGCTATGTCCTGTTTAGATTTATGAACAGTATCGGCCAAGTTGGTATTGTAGGCTAGTATTAGTAGTAGTTAGTAAAATTGTGAAATTCCTGTTTTAACAGTCTGTTAATTTCCCGCTTTCTATTATCCTAAAAAAAAAAATATATATATATATATATATATGTACATACCGTTTTTATTAGTTTGTCGTTTTAGGCTATGATAAATTATTATGGATAAGGATATCAATTTGTGCAACAAATGAGCGTGAGTGTGATATTGGAGCAATTCAGTAATGTGTCTTCAAAGACTTTAAATCGTAAAATAATAAAAAATAAAAATAAAATAAACAATTTTATTTAAGAAATTGTTTTTCACAAATTTATCAATCAGAGTTGTACCGGTCTCGACAAATTGGTCACACGCCCCCCACCCGCCAAAAAAAAAAAAAAAAAAGGTCTATGACCCGAATTTGGCGTCCTGTCTCCACGTGTTTCCGCCCACAGTGTTTCGATAATACCCAGAGAGAAAGCTTTAACAGCATCAAAGTATCAGGCGGGTCGGGTGGACGAGGTTTAGACATCTGTCGGATTCAGCCAATATACATTAGTAATATTGAAAAAGGCGCAGTGGCAGCGGAGATTAAATCCAGTTTCTAATCTGATCACAAGTCAGATGGAAGCAAAACAACGCCTCCAAAGCCTCATGGATAGCATAGAAAAGATCAATGTGTGACGCATTTTCACATGCAGGCACGATTTAAGGTGGGCATCAGGAGAGGGGCAGCGTTTGATTTTATTCAATGGATGTTGAATTAAAATGTGTTGAATTACAGTGCAGATAACGGCCTTTGTATCAGCTGTGCGGCCGGTGGGTAACACTGTGTCAGAGCTGCCTGTCAAACATCATCATCCTCTCATCTGAAGGTCAAGCTGCGTTTCGCTGCTGGGCTGTCCCAGGAAAATCCAGCTTTGGTCATTTTTCAGTTGGAGATGACTGCTGTGTATTGAGAATAGTCTTCTTTTTGTCCACTTAATGAACCCTAGATTTTCTGCAAAAATCACAATCATCAAGTTTAAATTTTCTTATTTTCATACTTCCTGAAGAATCTCATTTTATTGTGGAAATTCTCTTGTGCATGTCGCCATGTAGCAGCACAATCAGTCCCTCACAAATCTGATGCTGTTTGGCTGCAAATTAGGTTATAATTAAGGATGAATTTTTACATTTATACACTCCTACAGTTGTGTAAGATATCATGTTTCATAGTTTTTAGGTATAAATGCATATTTTATTTTTAGCCAGATTCACCAGTTTCAGATGTACTCAAGAGTTTTTACTTTTATTTTTTTAACTGAGTTTTAGCTAAACATAAATATAATTTGGCTGTTGAAACCAAACACAACTTAAACTGTAACCAGCTGATTTGGAGTGATTTAGCTCATTGTCAATGATAAGATAAAATACACCCATAATTATTGTGGTATTCATTTAATCTATGCCGCCCTCTAAGTATCATAAAGTCTAAAGCAGTGTTTGTCAGGCTCTTTTGGCCTTTGCTCTCTGTCAGTTCTCTAAATGCTGGTCGGGAGCTTCACATGTAGCTCCTAAAGTAGTTTACAATACTGATTTATTATTTACTATTTCCATCCTCCTTCTTATACCCGTTAGAGCCTTTGAGCTGCGGCTCCTGCTAAGGGGGATTTAATTCAACCTATTTAACTCATTACATCCATGCGCATCTTTTCATCTCTAGAATTCAAAAATGATTTGCTCGTATTTCTCTGCAGAGCCTTTTTTTTTTGCTTTGTCTTGTTTTTCTGTATTATTATTATTGATCAGGGCACAGTGGCGTGTCCAGACTTAATGGACATGGGGCTAAGTGGGGCACTAACTTATGCAGAGGGGACATGAAGTGCAGGCATGTAACATTCGGGACTGTTCTGTACTTATCAAAGGAGGGAGGTGGCTAGGATGTGACTAGTTCTTCTTTTTTTCTTTTTTTTTTTGCATTTTGATCCTCCCCGAACCTACAAATATTTTTCCTTGAGCCTCCCTGAGTGACTGGAGGAAAATGAATGATCCTACCTTCATCATATATTATATTTTCAAAAGTTACCCATTGAGGTTTGAAAGTTAAAAGTTAAAAGTTGAAGATGAAATCCTGGAGTTGAAAAATGGCTTGGTTTTTCCACTCTTATTGTGCACACTGTCTAGTTTGAACAAATGGTTTAGTTTTAACCAAATTTGAAATGAGACGTAGGATAAAATGATATTGATGAAATATCAGTATTTTAAGTTCATCATTGCACATGATATGATGAAGGGCCATCTAAAAAAATTGAAAAGCCAATGATAATTTCTTTTCTTTTTTTTGTTACAGTTTGTGGCTGTGATAAATGTTGTAATTTTGGTGATTTTTAAATAACACATGTTTAGAAGGCACATTTTCCTATAAATACAAAATACAACCGTTTAAATTTGTTAGCCCCTCCCCTAAGCCAAAAAACCCACATAAAATACACACACACACACACACACACACCCTCCCCAGTGCTTAAAAAATGTATGACTCTTTTGTTCCTTTGATAAGCAGCCATAGCATAAAAACTGTAACACACGAAGGAAATGCCACAACACAAATCGTTGTCTGCTGTTAGCTTACTGGTCTCCACTGATATTATGTGGCAGTGCAAAACTACATTGTATATAATCCAGTTATTTTCTGCATTTTAATGGCGTGTGATGTTCGAGATGTTTCTCCTCTGTTAAAGGAACATTCCTGCAGCTAATACATGATACAGGTACATGATTTTCACTGGATGGTGATAAAACAGAATTGCAGGAGATTTCTAAGATTAATTAATTGATATTATGTAATTATAGTTATGAAAGGATTGACACAAAGAAAAAAATATTAATCAAACCTGAACCGTCACACACATTTGCTTAAAGGACCAATACTACATTAATTAGGTTTGTAGGTCATACTTTTATCAGCAAATATGTTTTGCTGTGTTTCACTGTTTCACCTTTGACATTATTCATGTAAACAAGAGTTTTTCAGCATCAGTTTTTTTACATGTCTTGAAAGAAAAAAAAATTGTGTCCACAACTGACATGTCATCCCCATATGCAGGTGTGTAGCACCAAAATTATGGCCCTACGCATAAGCAGTCTCTATGGGGCCCCCACCCTTTCCCCTCTTGATCCATGTATCTCTCACGCATCTTTTAATTTTTTTACAATGTCAGTTTGCTTTCTTTCTTTCTTTACCTCGTTGGAACCCCAGTTTCACATTTTTGTTGAAGGACATGACAGTGTATGTTGGTGCTCCAGCAGCATAAGCAGTCATTCAATCGACTTTAGCTACGTTTAGAGACGAATCCTAATGCAGGGGCAGACTAAACCATCTTGCGCCTTTAAGGGGTTGAAAGATGAAGATGTTTGTAGGAGCCTCAGAGAGATTCTGATAAAAGTTTTTTTTACACAAAGTTCAGTCTTTGAACCGATTTATTCAGCCAATTTAAATTTAGTTATGGGACTCGTTACATAGAAACTAAAATATGCAAACAAAACCAAACTTTTCATCTCAGGCTTTTTGAGAACCCCCTCCCAATGAGGCCCTGGGAAATAAGTCACTTTTCCACCACTATAACACTCCTTTCCTGTATGTCCGGCTCATGTCCAACTTAAACATGCTGCTCTTTCATAAAGACAGAATACTGTACATAACAATATTCTTTGTTGCTAATGCTGCTGTCATCCTCACTGTTGTAGTTGTTTTCTTCTTTTAGTGAGAAGCAACAGAGACAGGGTGACTAACAGGCTGCTGTTTGTTGCTGCGGGCAGCAGCCATTATTCTGAAGTGTGGCTGTGCTCTTTCACTCAGAGCTGCTCATTAACTCATATTCACAGAGCACTAATTGATGTTGTATGGGTATTTGTTTGCAGTGTAGGCTGCATGAGTGCTTGTGCATGCTTTTCAGACTTGGTGCCCTCCCACCAAACCACATGGCAGAGCTAGAATCATAAATCAGAAGGTGATGCGTTTATGGCAGAGGCTGATTCCGGATAGGCTGTGTGAGGTGAAGCTAGCCATCTCCTGGACTGAAACACTGAAAGGCCTGGATATGCTGAGCGTCTGTCCTCAGAGAGAGATATATATTCCTTAACATGTTTGATCTCCTGTGTTACAACCATTACATCACTGATGCCAGTGGGGTATTGATAATAATATATAATTTATTTATTTATTTATATAGCACTTTTCAAAACAAACAAAGTGCTACAAAGTGTTTCAAAGTGCTTCACAAGACAATAAAACAGTTAAATGAAGCAAGAGTATAAACAACGAGGTATCTGCAAAGAGTGAAGTGGTAAAAAATGATAAAAAATAAATATGCATTAACGTGTATAAATATGTACATGCATCCACACAAACAGGCACGTGCATAACTATACCCACACACACACACTCTGTGCACAAGCTTTAGCACACATATACACAAAAACACAAATATACATATACAGATACTTAACATTGGGACCTTATAGTAATGCCATCCTCAAAAAGGTGTTTGTAAATGTTTTTTTAAAGGTGGATACAGATGTAGATGACTGTATCTCAACAGGAAGTGCATTCCAGAGTTTGGGAGCCCTGACAGCAAAAGTCTGATCCCCTCTAGTTACAAAATTTGTCCTGCGAATAGCAAGAAGTAGCAGACTAGATGATCTCAGAGCACGTTCAGGCTCATAGGGTGTTAAGAGATCCATTCTTTACTTAAGAGCAAGTCCAAGTCGTGCTTTGAAGGTGAGTAATAAAATTTTAAAATTAATTCTAAAATGGAGAGGAAGCCAGTGTAATGATGCTCGGACAGGTGTAACGTGCTCCCTTTGTTAATGCCAATGAGAAGTCTTGCAGCAGAACTCTGAACCAGTTGTAGCTGACTAATGGAGGAATATGCGGAGTTGCAATATTTAAGTCTACCAATTTCCATCTAGATAGGTGTAAAAACAAATATATAAATTATAAAGGAAAACATGAATAGTTTATTCTGTATGTTTTCATACTTGACATGCATCAAACAAACTGATCTCATTTTGTATGTGTGTATTATTCAGTCTAGTTTGCCTTATTTTCCAAGCTTTAGAAATCAAACTAGCTAACTAACTAGACTCAGTCCAACTTCTCATTTTCATCAAACCAAAATACTTCTGGATTCAGCCCCTTCAGGATGTTGCAAATGCAACATTTAACTCAGATTTAGCCAGTCCCTGTGAATTCAGCATGACCTTGTAATTTTGTCCAATAACCACAACTTTACTGTAAATTTGAGTTTTTAAAATGGGTCAAATCTCATTTCATTGTAGAGCAGCATGTAGCGTATTGATTTACTCAGCTCCTCCTTGTCCCTCTCTCTTTCTGTTTATCATGGGACTGCTGCTGCGCCTGGGACAGAGTCACACACACATTGACAGGGATAGCTGTTAGTATCACACGGCTAACGTTACCTAACTTTTATCTGCAGGTTTACTGACACAGTTGAGCTGTTTCAGTGTTGTTGTGAGATTGTTGGGAATTTTTTTTATTTATTTTTTTTAGAAACGCTGACATGAAATAAGGCATTTCAGGCCGCAACATTCACAAAAACAGCCTATAAAATCCTGGAGGAACTGAAGACTTTTGCTCTGCGTTCTTTCTTTCTTTCTTTCTTTCTTTCTTTCTTTCTCTTTTATTATAGCACTTGCCTAAGCATGGCTACTCTTCCTGGGGTCCATCTCATGCTCATGTGCTAAATCATACACATCTACATATAATACACATACAGTAGCCACAACAAACAAACTACAAAACATACAACACCACAACATACAATATCACAACATAATACAAATCATACACATCTACATACAATACACATAGAGTAACCACAATAAACACACAATAGATCACAAACATTTAGAATCAGGTACAGTACTGAAAACACCTTTCAGAAATCTATACTTTCCAGTATTTTACATTTCATAATGAGTAACAATAATCAAGGGTTTATTTTTCACAGATTTTTCCTTTCCCATAATGAAAAATTCCCTACCCCATAGATGAGCTTAATTCATCAGCATCCAATATAGTTAAAGACATCGTGCAATTTTACTGTTTATCAACTGAACAGCACTTTCCTAATGAAGGACCAAGGGAATTTACACAGCTTTTTGTTTTTGTTTTTTGTTTGTCTTTCCTCTTTCCCCACATTTAAATCATAGTTCCTGAAATATTAGAAAGTATTGTTTTAACAGCATCTTAAATCTGTCCTTGGAATTTTCTTGCACAATATGAACTGGCACTGAATTCCACCTCACCATAGCTCTATACATGACTGTTTTCTGTATGATGCTTGTGTTGACTTTGGGTAATATTAACCTTCCTTCTGTTGCATGTCGTGTTTGATATTCATGTTGAGCAAAATGAGAAAGTAATTGTCCATACAATATCCTTGGAGACTGTGTTACCAATATGTTTCTAACAAAATTTAACAAAACATAGTAGGACCTCTGTCTTACAGTTAACCATCTCAGGCTGTCATGCATGTCTTTCACATTAGTTCTATATGAACAGTGTAAAGCACAACATTCTGCTTTATTTTGAACAACTTGCAATTTTGTCATATCCTTCATCAAAGCACTAGACCATATTACAAAACAGTAATCAAGCTGTGACAACACTAAAGCATTAAGAACCTGTTTAATGACATCTGGTGGTATACCTTTTGAAACTCTTCTTGTAACTGACACACCTCTTCCCATTTTGCTCACAATGTCACAATATGCTTAGATCATGATAGAATATGATTCAAAGTGATACCCAAAAGTTTAGTCTCTTGTACTTGATCCACAGGAATGTTGTTTATATATAAGTTACTTTTTGGTTCAGCTCTCAGTTGATACCTTGATCCAATTAATATAGACTTTGTCTTAGCAACATTAAGCACAAGTTTATTACATGTTACCCATTCAACCACTGATTTCAGCTCTCTCTCTAAGATGTCATTAACTATTTCTGTTGTTGATCCTGCTGCATATATTGTCACATCATCCGCATACATAGCAATTTGAGCTTTATCTAACACCAAAGAAAGATCATTTATGAAAATAGAAAACAATAAAGGCCCCAAACAACTCCCTTGAGGTACTCCACAATCAACTTGACTAACCTTTGAAAAACTACCATTAAAGAAAACTGTCTGCCCTCTAGTTGTTAAGTAGCTCTCCATCCACTTTAGTGCAGTAGAAGTGAAACCATAATGTAATGTAATAAGTTTATTCAATAACAAAAAACTATCTATATTGTCAAATGCTGCACTGAAATCAACCCACTAATTTTGCATCATCCATATTACGTTGCCAATCATCAGTCATTTGTGTTAAGGCCATTCATGTACTGTGACCAGACCTGTAGGCATGTTGATAATCTGTATTTAAATTGTTTATATCAAAATACATTTGTATTTGTTCAAAAATATCTGTCTCCATGATCTTTCCTAATGCTGGTAAGAAACTTATAGGCCAACTGTTTGTGCCAGAAAATGGTGCAGCTGGATTTTTTTGAAGTGGGATAATTTTCGCTGTCTTCCACGCCTGAGGACAGATACATTTTTCAATACTCAAATGAATAATATGACAGACGGGAACAGAAATTAAATTTGCAGCCATACTGAGAAATTTTACATCCAAATTATCAACCCCTGGTGGCCTGTCCTTACATATATTGAGAAACACTCCACATATTTAGCAGTAACCTTTGTAATTTTAAATTCACAGTTCTTACTATTCATGA
This sequence comes from Epinephelus moara, assembly GCF_006386435.1. NCBI lineage: Eukaryota > Metazoa > Chordata > Actinopteri > Perciformes > Serranidae > Epinephelus > Epinephelus moara. Next base: position 5,363,170 of record NC_065513.1, read on the forward strand.
CTGAGTTTTTGATTAGTGTCGTATAGGAATCTATACTTGTCTGCTGCATGTCACTCCTTAGATTGTTAATCTTGGAAGAGAAATAATCTCTCGCTGGTTTGGTCAAAATTTTTCCTTCCACTTCTAGGTGGGAAGGGCAGGATTTAGGCTGTCTGCCCATCATATTGTTCACTAGATTCCACATCTTCTTTTTGTCATTTTTCAAAATTTTAATTTTCTTTTCATAGAACAATTGTTTTTTTCTTTTTGTTGAAAGCTGTGACATAATTTCTTAACTTCTTATAAATTTGCCAATCAGACTCAAAACCCGATATAATAGCTGCTTGTTTTGCTTCATCTCTTTGTTTCATAACTTCTCTTAACTCCATCCAACCAGGGTGATTTCAAATTCCTAACTGTCTGTTTTCTAATTGGAGCATGTTTTTCAATTACATACACAGGTGCACGCAGGTTATCATATAAAGTATATTTGTGCATTTATTAGCTGAAACCTCCACAGAGCTTGCCAAAGTGTGCACTATAAAATACAAAATTTTTGGGAGCCCAGTATCAGAAACATGCATTTTTCCCACAGCAGCTGAAGGGGCATGGCATTGTCTGTGTTTGATTGACAGATGCTGGTAGGCTGAGCCCCAACAGGGAAAGGAGAAACAAAGTGAACAAGCTTTACCTGTAGCTTTCAAGTCATGGCTGGGCACTGTGTTGTTAGCAGTGGTGTTCAAAAGTAGAGATCACACCAGCATCTAAAGTGATGCTTGAGTTGTGTAGCAGGCTGTTAGCCAATGTGACAATGATAGAGCAAAGACGCCACTGTTTTATGTAAACATGGTCTAAAATTAAGAGGTTTTTTTTTTTTTATCTGTACCAAATATTTTTAGGTATGGATTTAAACAGTACACTACAGAGAAAAGGGAGGTGGGAAACTGAAATGATTACAACCGTAACACAGGACATATGGGAAGAATTAAGCACTGAAGCTCTTCTAGTAACCAATTCAAATACATGGAGAGAATTCAAATGAAAGGTGATCATGAGATTTTTTTTTGAGACAAAGAGAGCCCCACACATTTAAATAAATGTTGGAGAATAAGGGTACACACATTGGCAACTATATTCACATATTTTGGATATTTTTGAAAGAGGTCCATAAAGAAGTGTTCCATCTAATCTCATAAAAGATGCCAAGGTGGCAAAATAAAACTGAAAGGCAGTAATGCAGAAGTTAAAAAGTACCTTTTACAAATATTGTTAATAGCAGGAGTTAAATGCATTACAATTGAGTGGTTAAAATCTGACCCCCTACCTATCATATATCGACTGAGACAATGTCGGATGAAACAAATAACGCACTCTCTGAGACTTCAAAAAGATATATTTATTAAGAGGTGGAGCCCTGCCATGGCTATATTAATACAGTAAAGTGATCTAATTTCTTCAAGACATTCTGAATAATACATGTAACTTGGCTCCTGTCTCCTTATGCACAGACTCATGCACACACTCATACCAATACAAACACTCACACCCAACTCCCTGTCCTGACCCCTACCCCCACCCACTGTTTCTTTTCTTCTTCTATTGCTTTTTTTCATTGTACCTCTGTTTTTTAAACTGGTGGGTTTTTTTTAAATTTTATTAATCTTTGGTTATTATTATTATGAAATTTTTAAAATTTGATTCTGTTATTGTTAAATAATCTATATACCACGTAGATACAGTGGAGAAATTATATTAAAAAAAACCAACAACTGTAGGCCAAATTGTGAATATGATTGTATAAGTTGTTGAAACTGGAATAAAAACAAAGTAAAAAAAAAAAAAAAAAGATTGTCTGAATATGAGTATTCCCACAAATGTGTGCGACCATCAACAAAACAAAAAATATATAAATGATAAATTTCTTCCTTTTGTTTTGAGGTTTTTTTTTCTCAAAGGCAAACATGTTTATGTGTTTACATAGAAGATATGTGTGCTGCAGCACAAACAAACAAACAAACAAACAAACAAACAAACAAACAGAAAACCCATGCAATTTGATTGCGAAGAGATGGTAAACAGAATTTGAAATACTGTTTCCATCCGGGTTGAACAGACAGAAAGCTTTTACCTGTTTGTAGATGGTGCTGTTTTTTGGATTAATTGATTGGTTGGTGCTATCCATAGAAAACACAAGTGACATTGTTCACAGATGGGAATGTGATGAAGGTTAATCTCCCAGAGTTACAACTTCAAGTTGTTGGTCATCACAATTTCACAGGGTTTGGGTGTAAAAATGGATCTCTATGTGCTCTGGCTTAAAGATTCACTCAAAATTAAGCCGAAAGCTTTGTTTCACTGACCTCTCAAAAGATACTGTAAGAGACATGGTAACAGTATCTGCACTATCTGGACACTAATATCCTACTGTTTTGGGTGTGGCAAACTGAATATACTGAACATAATAATTTGCAAGCTATAAAGTGGTAGAGAGGTAGAGAATAACTCATTAACAGGGTTTAGGAATATTTTTGAATACAGTTTTAGTAATATTAGACATTTAAAATGTGTTGAAGGTGGTGAAATCTGCATGACACATCCTTATAGGAACATCATTCATCATGGCATGGATATTGCAGGAAATGTCAAATGAAAAATGTAGTGAATATAATATAAAATATAATCTGGGTTTGTGAAATCTTCCAATTATCCACATTGTGTTTGATGAGTGGTTTAGATCGATGAATAGCAGCCCTGTCTCCCTCAAGTGACCTTTATCCACCACTAATTTGTTTTCCCAATTATGTTGTGATCAAGATGCAACCTTCAGAACTTAATAATGAAGCCAACACTGGAGTGAGGGTGCAGCCTCTTTGAGTGACAGATGGAGGTCGTCTGTTAAGAAGTCGCTACCACAGTGACAACGTTGGTTCGGTAACCTAACCATGGCGTTCACAGAGCAGAGTCCTGCACGGGTCAATTTTTGAAAACTCACACCCGTCCATACCTGTAAAGCTTAGTACTAGAACCAACCTGTTACCCATCATTATGTCTAAGTCAAAGCTGCATCCTCCCACACCCGTTAATTAGATTAGATTAGATTCAACTTTATGGACTTCTGGTTAGATGCAATCTGCATTTCGTGCAATGACAATAAACAGTAATTAAATAACATATATAGCAGTAATTCAATAACATATGGACAGTGTACAGTATAATATACAGGGTGGAGGGTATGAATGATATATAAATACCTGTCTACATTAATGTCTGTGACTATGTCTATGACTATTGCTACAGGTATGTACATGCTATGAATAGGCTATGTCTATGAATAGTAGTACATTATGGAAACAGTATGGGTAACTATACAGTATGTACAGTTGTGCAAATTGTGAGTACAGTTGTGCACATTGTAAATAAAAATATACAGGATTCAAACAGTATGTACAGTAGTGCAAGAGAATGGATTACATTGTATACAGAATTAAGCGCTATAAATGTACAGTAGTGGCTAATAGTCCAGAGGTGACATAGAGGTCTGGTCCCGTGACCTTACCTGCACCTGTAATTAAACACACACAGGCTACAGTCACTCACATTAATCTGGGTTCTCCGTTCTTGAATTACAAATCCAGCAGAGGAGAAGTCTCTTTCACTGGCTGCACTTGATGCTGGGATGGCAAAAACATTCTGGGCAAACACTGACAGGTTAGGAAAAAATTTAGCATGCTCCTTTCACCACCATAAAACCTCAAAATGATCCTCCTTGGGCAAAATTTCATGGCTGGAGTCTTCCACATCGGTGAAAAATTTGTCATTGGGGTCAAGGAACTTGTGTCACTGACTTTCAAAAAAAAGGAATTGCAGCTTGATAAAAGTGATTTAGATGTCAAAATATTACACATATACTGCACATGTTTTTCATTTGTTTTATTCTGAAAAATAAAGAGTATGTTTTTGCTCTGCCTGCCTGCGTGTTACACAGCTTTTTGCAGATTACCTGCTGGGTACCCATGGATACCCGACCCGGTGTAGGACTCTGTCATAGAGGTGTAGCTGTAGCTGTAGCTGTTGCTATTTCAGTGTGTTTTCAGCTCATGAAAGTTAATTTTACCATGTTGGTCACCTTAAAAACTCTTTCTTTGCATTTGGTTGTTCTCCCTACTCTATTCCATCAAGTGAAAATATTTCCACATCATTTTTGCCACATTTTCCCCAAAATTCCACCTGGCATATGTAGTATATTTGAACACTTTTGATCTTCACAAGAATTTAAAAGTTGGGATTCGTTTTTGGACAAATAACTGTGCACTGCCCGTGAAATAAGGCTTTTAATAGGTAGGAAGGTATATACACATATTGACACCCTGACATACATACATCCCTGCTGTTTGATCACATTTTGAGGCTGCTGAATGAACACAGTGTGATCTACTGGTCTGTCATTTGGCCGAGAACTGAAGTTGATGGAGTTCATACTCAGCAGAACTCCACTGTAGCCTACTGCAGGAAGTGAAGCAGTCAAAGTTGGGTGGGCCAAGTGGGGTGAACTCATTTTGCTGATTAGAGCTTCACTGGAAGTTGTGAGCTAAGAGATCGCCTCTCGTCTTGTTAATGAGAAGCATAATGTTAATTAACACTGGTTCAAAACTGGCAGGCAGAAATAGACAGCCTCTGTCTGGCTTGTTGTTCTTCTAATGAAGCAGTGACCAGTCACAGCCTGGTCTCACTGAAATACTTGAAATGACTTTGACCTCTTAACACTGCATTACAGGGTGGTGGCACCTAAATGTTTGTGGCATGTTTTGAAAATACATAGTGGTGCCACGAAAACATTGCCTATGGAAAGTCAATTAGGATCATTGGCCATGGTGGATACATGAATTCCCTGCATGGACAACTTCACACAATAGGTAGTATAAAGAGCGATAAGGTCGCATGAGACGAGAGGGGGGTGGTGGATGGGTCAAATAAACACAGGACTTTCGCCAGGAGACCACTGTTTGTGTCCTGTGTGAAACCAAAAGTAAACATTAAGTTATTTCATTAATTTATTCATTTTCCATTACCGCTTATCCTGTTCGGGGTCGTGGGAGGCTGGAGCCTATATCAGCTGATACTGGGCCTGAGGCGGGGTACACCCTGGACAGGTCGCCAGACTATCGCAGGGCTGACAAATAGAGAGACAACCATTCACACTTACATTCACACCTACGGCCAATTTAGAGTTATCAGTTAACCTGCATGTCTTTGGATTGTGGAAGGAAACCGAAGTACTCAGAGAAAACCCACGCTGACACAGGGATCAGGAACCCTCTGGCTGTTTGGCAACAATGCCAACCACTGCACCACCGTGCTGTGTTGTGCCATGGTGGGTTATTTCAACTTTACCTAATTATGCACATCATGTGATGTATACATGACATTATGAATTGCTAACGTCACGTGCTAAATCTAACCAAATATTTTTTCCCCTAACCGAACTCCACTTGCTTTACAAGGTTAAACCATGTTTAAAAATGTGACATTCCGAATTGACTTTCCCTTGACATTGTTTTTGGAGTGCCCACAAAAATGCGGTGTTAAGGTGTCATGGTCATTTGTGATTTCTCTAAGAAAATTTTTGTAAACCATGAACTCAGGAGGTTTATTGCTTTTAAAGAATGGTTACTACGTATACCTGTTTCATAAAAACAGACTGTTGTCATAAGCGATATCATTTTTGTTGTAGTGTAGCCTGGTGACTTGCTGAGTAACCAAGTTAACATTTATGCTGTAATGAAAATGATATGGCAAGCAACTGACTGCATAGCCAGAGAAAAATGTGAAGATAGTACGCTATAAATAAAAACATGTAAGCTAGCTAAAGTTACATTGTTAACTTACCATAGATGGTTGGTGTAGGTTGTGTTATTTGGATGGAGATAAAAGGACAGTGAATTGGGCAGCAGCAACAACGGGACACAGTGGGTTTCCTGGCTGCTCAAACATAAATCCTTGTATTCACTCTTTGTTTCTTTTATGGCATCTTTGTGGTTTACTTGTGCATTCACTGATTGACAGCATTAGGTTCTTCAGATAATGCTCGTCCTACAGGATGATTATTTATTTGCGCCTTAGTTGGTGGTTGCCCTCTTTAGCTTTGCGTCCCATGTAACAATCGGTGACTAATTGGTGTAGTAATACTGAAACTGTAATGCAGTCACAGCTGTGTTTAAAGAGTATTTTCCAACAACTGTGGACCCGACTCGTTCTGCAATGTCACCATATGTGTATTATGAGACAATGGGCCCCTGAGCACAGATGTGCAAAAGGCCTCACCACCTCTCCTACACAGGAGCAAGACACACAGACTTTGTGATGGTTTCTGCCTCTTTTGTGTTGTTTTGCGCCTCCTTGTGGTAATTTTGAATCCTTTATAGTCATATTGTGTCTCTTTCTAGTTGTTTTGCCCTTTGTGTTTCTTTGCGGTTCCTTTGTGTCTTTTTGGTCTTTTGTATCCTTTGTAGTAATTTTGAGTCTTGTTGGTGGGTACATGTTCATTTGAGAGACATTTTGCAGGTGAAAGCCAGGGGGGGACTGACACCTGGGGCCCCTGGGCCTTTGCTTGGTTGGCCCATCCAGTAGTCCATCTATAGATCTGACATCCTTATCAACAGGATAACATCATTTGTCAGTGCCTTCCAAAACTTCCAAAATGATCCACAGCTGTTTTCTGATCTACCACCAAAATAGTCAACATTTGGTTAGATTTAGGTAACTAAAACTGTCTGGTTGAGGTTAAAGGATCATGGCGTGAGAAACCAACAACACAGCAACCTAGCTGGAAAAAGCCATCAAGAGTCTATAAATGCTATTACAGCAACTGTAACTTGTATTGTTTTTTATATTGATTGTAGTCTTTATTACCAAGACAAAGTGTTTTAGTTGCCTAACCTTAACCATAGTTTATTCACCACAGTCTATAGTGACCTTAACCACAATCTTTCCCCAGCCTCAGACATCCCATAATTTCCATGTGTTGACCCTAACCATAGCTTTCAGACACCATCTAGTTTTGACACTAAGCAGAGTCCTCATCACTTACTCCAGGGTTTCCCCCAGCCTAAAGAGAAGTCATTCTTCATGAGCACTAAGCCTCTGCCTGAGGAAACTTGAAGGCATCACTTAAAGGTGGCAAAATGACAATCTGACAGATGCCCTGTTTAGACTACCGGCCTGTATGCACCGATACACATTTCCTTAACAGGCAGAAGATACAGTTACTAATGGACCTCTGTCAGCTGACTGCTTTCGCAAAGACCAAGGAGATAGTTCCCATGGAGACAGGCATAAATTAAAGCTCTTAAACGAGCAGGGGGGTGTCCTTGTCCTTTATGCTCTACTTGTTTCCCCTCTAAAAGGTACAAAATTTATGATGGTCAAACAGAGGAAGTAACTTTTCAAGCAACATTTGACGTTGTGGGCTCAGATAGTGTATAAAGATGCCAAGATTGACAAATTGAGACAACAGCCAGTGCAGACCTTGACGAAGGCCTCAAACATGGCACAGCACTCTCTGCCATTTTTCATCTCAACAAACACTGTGAGAGCTCAAGAGCCCTTTACAAACTGCAACAGATAAAATAGGAAGTTCTGAGAACAGTGTAAATAGCTCTCATTATCAAGTCTATGCTCCCTGCCAAAAGGCCAAATAGTGTTTTGTGTGAGAGGAGAGAACATTGTTTACATGAGAGCTGTCAGCCATTGGTGTTAATCATGTCTCTGTGAGCTGCAAGATGTGCATGTTTCAATGTGCTGAGGTGTTTTTTTACAGTATCAACATGGATTGAAATCTCTACGCAAATATATATCTGTTTATTAAACAAAGTTAAACTGATAACATGGTACTCAGTAAGCCACTTTGGACAAAAGCATCTGCTAAATGAATGTACTATTATGTCATTTCAAAAACTGTCTGTGCAGAATAGATGCCAAAGAAAATAACAGGAGCATATGTGGAGCATATGTGGAGCTTGGTTTGACAAACAGCGCCACACATTTGGTGCCCTAAGTGAGTACGTCAGGTGATGGCATCAGGGGGAAACGCGGCCAGACAACAATGAAAGTTAAGGGGGCGGAAGTCCAAGTAGGGTGAGTGTGACGGGTGGTGGATGGGTCCAACAACCCCTTACTTTCACCGGGAGGCTGGTGTCACTTTCTGTAAGATTGTAAAGCCAAACCTTGTCCTTTTTATCTAAACCCAACCACGGGCATGTGTTGGCTAAATGTAACCATGTGCGTTTGTTGTTGAAGGAAAAAAGACGTCAATTTGTGGTGTTGTACCAACATAGTGCATTTATTTTCCATTAATGTTTTCACATAACACCTTTTAGAATCTCATGCCAAAAAGATACTTTTACATTGGCCTATTGTTGTTTCTGAATAGAAATTAGCCCACCTGAACATGTATTTATGCCAAAACACAACTTTGACAGTCTTGCAGTTTTCAACAGTCAAAGTTGGAGTAAAGTACAAGCTTTTTTCAAATGTAAGCTATCAATCACAGTGTAATTCATTTAGAACATATATGAGGTTTCAAATGCTGTAATATGCTGTCCAGTAGATCATCTATACCAGAGGTTTTATCACTGTGTACACTCTCATTTTAAATTCTTCAACCTATCCTTATGCAATGGTCTGTATGATATCCTACGAATTAGCACCCCACAAATGACATTATATTCTTAATGTACAGTTACGTAGTTAACGTAAAGTTACAGAGGTTAGGTTTAGGCAAGTAAAGTTATTGTAGTTAAGTTTAGAAAAAAGAAACATGGTGAGGATGTACCTTAAAATGACTCCAAGTTCACACAGTTCACAACACCGGTCCCGTGGGGGGAAAGTCCCAGAGGAAAGTCCACTCGGGACTGCTTTCTCCTTTTCTCCTGTAAACGCATATGATTGCAGCATTCCATAATACGTAAGCTATACACAAATTACTGGCTCATCATTAGGTGGGATATGTGCGAATTTTGGTGGATTACTTTTCGTATGAAAATGTACGCACATCACAATACCAGAACTGATACCAACAGAGCACTTAATTTGATACTTTTTTCTCCCCTACTTCATTCAGTGCCCACTGTGTGAATGGAAGTATCATTGGTGTAGTATAGCCACGCTTTTGAACATTTTGGTGGCATCTCAGCAAACTAAACCACCAACTCCATCAAATACACTGGCTCAACTTCACCACATTACAGACTGTATAGGTTGTAGCTGCTGTGGTAGTGTGCCAATCGCATTTCATGTTAAATTGAAAAAACGCTTGTGGTGACTGGCTGTGAGCAAAACCATACAAACAGTCATTTCCCCAGGTTTGGGTACCAGAAGGATCAAATGCAGGTATTGTTTGACCAGTGAGATTTTGATTGGACTTGGTACTGTGTTATTTCATTTGCTACCTTAAAGGTATCGAGTAATAATACTCACGCCCATAGTGCCAAATGATGTGATCAATTTTAGTGTGTGTGACTCCTGGTTTCAGTTTGCATCCAAATCTGTACAAATGTTACAAGACAGTGTACAATTATATCACTGACTGGGGATCACCGAGGATTTAGATTTTGGTGACATAACAATACTGATAAATATTAGCTCAAAACATGTTTTAATACGGAAAATAATTTTTTGCACACTTAAAATAGTCTCAGTTGACAGATAAGCAGGAAATTAACTTCATATCTCAGCAGACAGCAGGTCTTCCTCTGCTCGCTGTCTTCCGAGCTGCTGACTTTTGGATTTGGCAGTTTGTATTCGGCTCATATAAATTCCAGATGAGAGCAGAATGAATCTAGATAATGTGACCTAGAAATGAAAAATTATCTTTTTAATTGTCTAAGAAATGTCAGGCTACTTCTGGAGTAAAGCTATGAAAATGATATGACAGGGGAAAGCTGCTGGAGCTACAGCCAGAGTTGTTGATAGTAAAGACAACATGAGGGATGTTGAAGACAGTCTCTCCTCCCATATATTTTGTAAATCTAGCCTTTTCTAGTGCAAACCTCCTCCACATCATTATCACTGCTCTCTATTACAGTGCATGAAAGAATGTAAACATATTCACTCTAGATATACAATATAATAATGGAGCGCTGACAAATCATGTTCTTTTCAGCTGCTTAACAAATTTGTATTTTCTGATTTATATTGTAATCCCTAATTTTCTTTGTTAGCTAGAAATACACACTGTTGTATATATATATATATATATATATATATATATATATATATAGTGTGTTGTTGTTGTTAGTTTATCAGTGTATTGTTAGTTTTTTAGATTTTGAAGGACCCCTTTGAACCCATTTTTTTATTTGTTCCAAATTGTGAAGTCTTGTATGGGATAAGACTGTTTTCTGGCACAGGACAAGTTTAGAAGTAAAAAAAATGAAAGCAGATCCAAATACTTTATAAATCATGTTTGTTTCACACATATAAATCTTTTAACAGGTGATTGTCAATATTTTAGTGACCGCCCCCCCGGCAAATTTCAGGGGGGGGGGGGGGGGGCTCATGTCTTATTACAAGGAGACAAGTTCCAGTTCCCCCCCGGCTCTCCTGTAGTTGACACTGAACTGTCACGAGTTTCATTCATACAACACAAGTAACAGACTCACTGAAGCCACCAGAGACAAAGACAGTAGAAACATGCATCAATACAACAACTCAAGATGAATCTCAACTATCAGAATCCTGGGGAATGCTGGAATGATGAGCACAATATAATACAATCAAAAGTAGTGTGCATGTAAACATACCCTCTGTTAGCTTTCAGATCACACCTTTATTTTGTTTTGTGCTGACTCCTTAGTTTTGTTATTAATATGATTCCATAGCATTCCACATGCTGTGATATGTTTTGCTCTGAAGGTCTTATGACTAAAACCTGTTCAAGTCTGGAGTGTATACAGTGTGTGACTTCATCACCTTTTCCTGTTTAATTAAGAAGTTTTCCTGTGGATAACATGTTAACAGATGACGTGTTTTACAGCTGCAATGACACACGATGACATTTTTAGCAGCATTAGTGTAGAATGTCTTACAGTAGCCCCTGACTGGCTCCTCAGCTTTGTTCAGCAGCTTTGACTTGTCCCAGCTCATGAATAAGCTTGCCCTCAGTAACAGTGCAGCGTGATCCTGAGGAGGAGAAAGCAGCCTTGGCCAGCCGCCCTCAGCCTTTCACATGGACATGTTGCGCTGATCCCTAACTGGAGGCAGCAGAGCAAGACACTGCATCTATTCAGCAGGAAGCCGGGCTTTTGATTTGGTTCATGGGGATCACTTCTAACTGCAGACAAGCATTAACACTGAGTGGGTCGTCATCTTTGACTTGATCAACCAATGATAGGGGAGCAGCGGCGCTCCAGCTTTAAAATGAGCTGAAGTAAAAAGGGTCTCTGTGCCACCAGCGCCCGGCTGAATCAAAATGTTGTCTTTTATTCCAAACCCATTAGCAACCTCCCGACACATGCTATAATAAAAATACACATTTATTTTGGTCAAAATGGGATGAAAACAGCACTTCAAAGCTCTTGGAGATTGAAGTAGCAATTTGGATGTTTCATTTTTTTCCCTCTTTCATTGCATTGGTGTGGTTTTGGTCATGAGGAGACCTATTCACAAAGCCTGCCCATTCAGAAAGATGATTCTTTAATGAAGAGATATCATTTCTTCTATTAATGTACAGACTTGCGTGGGTGCGTTCTCGTGTGTGTGTGTGTGTGTGTGTGTAAAAGTAGGCTAATGGAGCTTCAGGCTGCTAGACTTTCATTATGTAGCCTACTCATTTCACCAAAAAACAAAACAAAACAAAACAAAACAAAAAACATAAAACTTTTTTTTTTTTCAAAGGGAGTACTGTGCTGTGTTTAAATTATTTTCACATGTATACAATAAATACTGAAATTAATCAGTCATGCATAAGCAACATTAAAATAAGCATAAATACCATCTCCAGAATGCAGCATGCTATTAAAGGAGCTATATGTAAGAAATCTAAAGCAAATAGTCATAAAATCCTCTTAATATGTCACAGAGACTAAGGTATAATGTTCATATAACATACTGATCTCACCGACAACAATAGTACAGCCAGAATATTCGCATTTAAAAAATTTTTTTTACGGTCCGCAAATCATGTTTATGTTTTGAATTTGTGTTTTGGCCTGTTGCGCCACCCACCGTCTACCAGTCACACAGTCAGTAGAGTCTCAGCATCAGTTAAAGTTACGACTGAGCTACAATGGCTGACGGTGTGACTAAACCCAAACAACCTCGTTATGATTCCCAAAAACACCAAGATAAAACTCGAGGCAAAGCGAGGGTCTATATAGGAGATGCTTTTGAACGGTGGAGACGGTTGAAAGTGGAGAAGAATTTGAAATCGGATGTCAAAATGGCTACTCTTCTCCTTGACAGGTAAGCTTTAGCCAAAGTTGGCTAACTAGTATCATAGCTAGACAGGGATGGACATTTCGAATACTTTCAACTGTTATTCATTTTCAAACATACATTGTAGCCCATGTGCAGGTGGGTCATCGACCCGACTGATGTTTTTGAGAAACGTTAGCAGCACGGCAAGCAGCATTAGCAGTGTCCTGGTACATAGCATTAGCAGTCTCCTCCGCTGTATCCCGGCAGCAGCGTTAGCAGCAGAGAAGCCAGACTTGCTTGAACGGTCCACTGGAAAACCGAAGATCAAGGACGCAGCGATGCAGCCTTGCCACGGCAGCCGCCTGTGGGCAAACAAATCAGTCTCCAGCGTGCCGCTGTCCAGCAACCTCAAATCTGTAGGGGAGGGGGGGGCAGACACGACTCGCGGCAGTATTTTGAATTTGAGTGCAGTAACCGTTTTGGCCACATTCTTACATACAGCGCCTTTAAGATTCGTTAATGAGGGTAAAACTGTTACTAATCCTCTGTAATCCCAAAGCATATGTCACTGACTTTTCTATATCAATGCTCAGCCCATAGAAATAAAATGGATAGAGAGGACATTAAAATTTTTACTGTGGTCATTTGACTGGTACCAAAGAAAATGGCAATTGTTTTTATGGTTGGCAACACATCAGTGGGTTGTTAAAATGCATCTTTGTGACTTTAGTTAGCATGACTTTGCAAACTCTGCTACTAAGTGCCTTCATACTATCTAATGAATAAACATTGTATTTCAACAAACATGCGTATAATGGCTAAAAAAGAAGAAAATAGGAACATTCTGTCGTTCTTGGACGCCATGTCAACTTCGGCCTGTTACATGCAGTGTGTGTTTTCAAAATAGACTTCTGTTTTTGCAGGGAATGTACACTTTGCATACAGTCTCTTTCAAAAATAAATGCACTACCTCAGTACAATGTGGTTAATTTATATTTTTTTAAATGCATGTGGTTGGGTTTGAAAGTCAGTGAATGTTGGACCCATCCATAACCCCTTCTGTCTGCCCTTCTTGGACTTCTGCCACCTTAACTTACAGTAACTGGGTTTCCATCCAAATGTATCGCAAATTTTAAGCGAATTTTATGAAAATGCGCAAAAGAAAATGCGAATTTATGCACGTTTCCATTCATTATTGTTTTGCTAGTATTGGGAGTCAACAGGTCGAGCAGAAGGTGGCGCTTCTCGTGAAAAAATAAAATGCAAAAGAACACCCGTAGAAGAAGAGGGCGCCGCGAGATGACGTCATTGAGAGCGTCTCATGTCCACAACTGATGTAAACAATTACCGGCACATCCATGACTACGACGAGATGGAGAGATTCCTTGGGAACTTCTTGGCTATTGCGAGAGCTCTCATCACACTCATATCAGCGTTGTCAGCGTAGCCTACATAATGCCGTGATGTCTGTGTTGGTACACCAGGCAGCACACATGATGCAGCTGTATTCAACACATCCAGTCTATTCAGGTAAGCCGTGAAATAGCCTACACTCACCTGACACTGGAGTAACTACCTCTCTCTAAGTTCACACAGGTGTGTGTGAAGTAGAAGTAGGATCCGGTAGCCTACATCATTGTTTATTCGCTAAATCTGTTTCCATTGCCAAAAGTCACATTTTCCTAATATCGATACCCTGACTTTTCCTCCCCCTCGAAGCGTAAAAACTTTTTTTGCGATATTTCGGCCTTTATTCAAATTTCTGGGATTTCCATTCAAGTTTTTTTTCGCAATTGTTGAAAATTCAAATAAAAATAGGTGGATGGAAACCCGACTAGTGTTGTTCCGCTGCATTTCCCCCTGACACCGCTGGGTATCGTTAGACAATAACGGCAACTGGCTGCATATCATGCTAATGTGAAAGGATGACTTTTTTTTTGTTGGTGTCTGACACCGGAAATTATTGACCAAGCGCCGGTTCCTGACCACTTGGAAGTGAGACCAGGTTGCTTGATATGATACATATAAACGTAAAAAATTTAACTTACTCATAGTTTGCAGCGACAAACAATAACACCATTTTCTTCTGGCAACTGGGTGGCAGTACTGTATATTGTACAGACAGAGGTATCAGATCACTGTTTTAAAGTGAAACCAAGCTCTAATACATTATGCCATGTTGGAACCCAGTCATGACCTCAAGTCTCCAAATTCCCTTTCAGGCCACTGAAATGTTTTACATCTTTAAACTCTTTAACAGAATTTTAAAATATGAGGCATCAATCCTGAATTTAAATCATTCTTTTTTCTTTTTTTCTTTTACTAAGAATTGTTATGCCATTATTCATTAAATTCATTCATCTTTCTGTTTCAAATCAGTTACATACAGTCATTTCTTCATGGCCACTATTATACAGGACTGTGTGGTCTAAGAGGTTAATAATGAGGGCTGTACTGTATATTCAAAGGATTTTGAGCTGCCTCAAAGAGAAAACGGATGAAAGAAATGGTAAATAATCTGAACTGTCTGCCTTTTGGTCCCAGTTTATTCTGTGACCTGTGCTGTCAAACCTGGAGCGGGGTCTATGAGTACTGCCTGTGTTATTGCTCTTTTCATGGAATTTACTGATTATCAATTATTCCGTTATTGTAACTATAATAATTGATGAAAACAGTGTGTAATGTGCAGTTTGCATCCCTGGTTAGAACATAAAAAATGCTCAAAATTGGAGTTGGAGGTTTTTTTCTAAAAGCGTCTATATCCAAGTGTGCATCTCTTGGCAGCCACATTTTAGCAGTCCCAGGCTCTGCTGGTGCATACCTTCGAGTCCTGGTGTAAAGCCATTTTAACAGCATCAGGGTGATGTTAGCGTATGTAGCTTCAGGTCCCAGCGGGTCTAATTCAACACTTGTTTGTAGCACTGTGGCACCTGGAGACCAGCAGTCTGATGTCTGACATGCTGTTGCCCATGGCTGCTTTCCAGCTCAGCATCAATCGGGGATCAGCAGCTGTGTAAAACAGGCCCACGCGACCTGAAACTTTAATGCCGACACAAAGGCTACCAGGATCCTGCTCATCCCCCATCCTGATGTGCTGTGAGACTTCCCGCATGTCGGTAACAGTAATCAGCATCCCAGACCTGTGTGATACAAGTCAAGATGGTGTGTGTGGTGGGGGTGGGTCCCACCTTATTCTTCATCAGAAGGACATGGTAATGAACACAGGGGATTAATTTTCAGATGTCGCAACAAGTAAGATATGCGAGCGGTGTATTCAATGTTACCACCTCCCTTATCTCCCCCCCCCCCCTCCACACACACACACACACACACACCCTGCTCCTCGCTTCTGCCTGACTTCCTGCACCACACCACCGGCACTCTGTGAGCAGCAAGCAGTTAATTATTGAGCACCTGAAGAGCAGCACAGCTCTCAGCCTGCTACTGTCTGGTTGTTTAAAATAGCTCTCTACACAGCACATACTGTGCGGCTTGCACACTGTTAACACCAAATCACACATCTGATGCTGCATTTTCAACATATGTCACTGTCCTTTGTCGGCCATAGCAGAAGCAGTGGCTTCTATTCAACCTGCATCATCCTAATAATCATCATCATCATTTGCTACTCTTGATTTCTGCATTGAGAGGCAGCGTTGGCATTAAGATGAAATACCAGATCACAAATCTCTTTTCAGCATTTTGACTACATGCCAAGTAGAGCTGGGTATCACCACTGATCTCCTAAATCAATTTTTATTATTTTTTAATTATTTAAAAAATGTTTTAATTCAAAACAGGAATAAAACTGAATATTTCATAACTAAATATTGTTTCTAGAGCAGCAACAGTATATAAACTTAACAACTCACTTTAAACAAATCCAAAATATAAATAAGATAAATCAGATTCCTGACACAATACTGAGTGAAGTTTATAAAGAATGAAGAACACAGACATCAGTATCAGTCCTCCTGTCCTCTCTGCTGCTGAGGAGAATCACTGCCTGCAGGCCACATTACCACCAGTAAGTGTTAAGATACGTGACAAACTAGGCAAAACCATTAGACATTAACAGTTATTGTTATTTCAGCTTGTTGGTAACAATTTGCAATGGGGTGGAAGACGCTCTGTGCTTGTTTATAAGATACAGCACAGAGCAGACTGAAGTATCACTTTTCTACATGTTGCTTAACAGGTGTATTGATAAAGTATTGACTTTTTCCTCATGAAGGTTTTATTGCACTCACAGTAACAAATGTAGTTGTCCTCAGCTCAAGTTATCCTCACTTCTCTGTGTCCACCATGGCAGCTTTACTCAGTGTGTGTGTGTGTGTGTGCGTGCGCGCGCGTATATGTGGCACGGCAGCCCCGATGCACAGACAGCAGGAGGAGAGGCTGCTGCAGCATGATGATGAATTACACCAAAACGTAAAAAAGTAAGCTAACAGTTACAGAAAAAAAGAGCTGGTAACACCACAGCTTCTCAATACCACAGTCGTTGATAATTTAGCGCCATGGCTCATATACTACTGCTGACATTACCAGGGTTAAAGCTTCACACATCCATCGGAAAAAGCCTATATTAAAAGATCTCAGATTTTACGAATTGATATCAGGTCATTCAAATGAAGATCAAGTTGATCAATTATATAAACCCAGCCCTAATGCCAACTAAGTGGGATATAATGAAAGATTACAATGTCAGGTGCCCACAGTACAGGGATTCAAATACCCCTTTTCCACCAAAATTAGTGTGTGTATGTGAGGTTTTTTTTTAAAATACAGGACAACCTGCTAAAATAGGCTATAGGCTCATTTACCATTGCTAATAGACTTACAGCCGCATACATGGCTCTGCAGCAGATACTGTAAGTATGCCTATCTATGTTTTGTTACTGGTGTGTCACAGCCCGGCCGTAAAAACTCTTTTTACATATCCCTTCCTTATTCAGTCTGTCTTTCAAACTCAGAGCAGACTAATTTGGAACAATGTTCAAGTGCTGCTTGGGCAGAGATGGACGGTATTTTGTGGTTAGGTGAGATGCATCTTTCTCTTAATGGGCTAAAATTAGCGCATTCACCCAGGTCTTGTATTTCCATCACTACCAATCAGAGCCGGGGCCAATGAATAAATGTGACTACTGTAGAGTCATTTGACCTGGGTATGAGGGCTGACTAAAACCATTCCCGCTGCATTAAAAAGCAAGTAGTGTTTTGATCTGATTCGATTTCCGATACGGTGTCTGGCACCACCAAGAAAGAAAGCAAAGTCTGTTTGTGTCGACGTTGGTTCCTTTTTACCATTAAAAAGCCATTTAACCCTCCAAGGAGCTTAGGTGCCATTGGTCCCGTCATGAGCAGCTACACTAACAGCAACTTCCACTGATTTGTATCTTCAGAGCTTACCTAGAAAAGGGCTACCTAGAAAAGGAAGCCTGCTGGTGGCCAGGCCTATACCATTACGGCCTGTGCTTTGTGGACCCACTACCTGCAAGTGCAGGCAGAGAGGTCAGGGAATGACAATTCATTTTCAAAAGAACAGGAGTTAACATTTTTCTTAATATTTGGCAATAGAACATGATAAAGGTTTGTGCTTGATACTCAAAGTTTCCCACATAAAGTGCTCCATCTTTCTAAAAGAAAACCTCCAGAGGCATTAAAATATTTCAGCTCACACATTTTCTTAATCAGGTCTATTTGTTGTCCATAACAGCATATTGATAACAGTGTGCTGATGTGAAAAAAAGAAAGAAAATAGAGCTGATAGATCTGCTGTGATCATGTGGCCCCAGTCAGGGATTAGACATACTGACACTTGCAGCTGCTTCCAGGTTCTCAAAGAAACTTTCTGGATAAACACATGATAAAAAATAAAACATATAATTGTGATTAAAACATATTTACAAAAAGCCCTTTTTTCCACTGAATTAAAGCCTGAAGGAGTTATTCTGCTGTGTCTTCACAACAAATATTCACTGTGCTTAGCTCAACAGTAAAGATTGAAATAAGCTTCTTCTTCCAAGATACACATTAACTCTCTACAAACCTGCAGAAAAAGATATATATGGATAATCTCAACAATGCATTGTGCAGACCTACACCCCAGGCAAGCTGATTGGTTGATTCTGTTGTGAGGCGAGTCCAAAAGGAACCTGGCGAAGCAGGTTCCAGCTTCACCTCTTCATTCAGTGATACAAGGAAATTAAAAATCCTAGCAAAAAGCTTGTAGCCTGGAGGCGTGCTCTACAGCCTGTCATTTACTGTTTATTATAAATATAGTGATAATATGTTTACAGGGTTACTGTTGTGGATGACCATCATACCATGACTAGGACGTATAAAGGTCCACATATAAAGACAGAGACCAGAGTTTGTGTTTGCTTTGTGTTCTTTTGTGTTGTCTTGTTTGTTTCCAGGATCGTATGTGTACACGTGTGTGTGTATTTGTGCATGTACATGTTTTATATGTTTGTGTGTTTACCTCTGAGGGCAGTGCTGTCTGTCTCATGTTTTAACTAGATATGACACCCAGTCTATTCCAATCAGTGTTTTCATGAGCTGCTCTACTGAGGAGGTCTGAGCAGATGCCTTGGACTGCACAATGATTCTGCTTCTGATTTGGTGTGAGTGTTTTGTATGTATGTATGTGTGTGTGTGTGTGTGTGTGTGTGTGTATGTATATATATGCAGACAGAGAGGATAAAAAGAGAGAGAGAGAGAGAGAGAGAGAGAGAGAGAGAGAGAGAGAGAGAGAGTAGAGAGAGCATCATGCATGCAGCCTCCAAAAGGAAAGAGGATCTTTAATGTTGCATTTAGAGTAAATCAGGCAGGCAGAGAAACAGGCAGACGCTCCCCAGTGACCTGAATGGGGAGTCACGAGAGAATACCCGTACGAGCTGCTCTCCGCTAAATGCACTCTCATATTAATATTTTATAACCACCCATAATGCTGCTGGAAGAAAAAAAAGAGGAGAGATCCAGAAAGAGGAGGAGGAGACATACATCAATTTGCCCAAGGTCCTCACTCCAGGAACTTGAAATAGAGGGATATTTTGCCATTAGATGAAATAGTTCATTGTGCTGGCTTCTCAGGAGCATAAACCATCGCTCCACACTCTCTCACTCTCACTCACATACACACACACACACACTCGCACAATGCAGAGACATGCATTATCTGCCACAGCTCAATGAAGAATCCAGCCACACCTTGACGTGAGAAGGAAAACACTAGTGTGGTCATCAGAGTACACAAAAGTCGTTCAAACATTTTCATGCGATGGAAAATAATAATTCGTTTGTGATACTGATATAAAATGCTTTGTTTTCTTATGATCAGGAATTATCTCTCAACCTCAGCATACATTACTGCTTTCTTGCACTCACTGGATGAAACTGATTGTGATGTTGTAATCATCTGATACAGAGCTGCTACAACATCATCACATGTCACAGGCTGTTGCAGCTGCAGACAAGTAACATCCGTGTGATGTTTCCATGATATTCTATACAATATTCCTAGAAGGACTGATTATGTACTTGTGGTCACTGTGATTCCAGCAGTTCATCAGCTGTTAAAATGTCATATGCATACTTTTAGTTCTAAATAAAGCTAGAAGAGCATGCACACACTCAGATCTATACAATATTCTCTGAAGTGAACAATAAAGAAACTTTGCTGTGTGATTAAATGACACGATGATTAAATCTTCATCTCCAACTCAGATTACAGTGTAATAACCAATTTAGACATAAGGCGACCCTGTCTTCTACAAACAAGATTTTATGTGCATCTAAAAGGTTTTTTTTTTTAATTATAAAGTACTTCACATAGATTAAAGCCACTAAAACACACTAGGTTAGGGAAAATAAGTTAATATTTTAAATCTAAATCTGCTTTATTTAAATTATAATACATGTCCCATCTTGAGTCACAGCTGACTTTTTCCAAAATTGTAATTTTGAAACTTCCAGATTCCTAATTTTCACTAATAAGCTATTTAACAATAAAGGCTATTTACCAAAACTCTAAATACTCCTGCTCTCCACACACGAGTATCTGAACTTTGCTCTTGCCTTGATTTTTCTGCATAAGTCTGATTCTTTCACACACATCTGACTTTTTTGCACGTCTTACTTCTTTGCACATGTCTGACTCTGCCAAAGTTAAATCAAGGCCAATTTATCCCATCCTAATCCTTAAATAAGTGCTTTGGGTTGCTTAAATAAAACTATAAAAACATTAATCTCACTTTTGGGATACTGAAGGCAAATGAATCAGCATGCTGACAATGCAGATATTTAAAAAAAAAAAAATTATATAAAAAAAAAAAATGTGTATGTATAAATGTAGCTATATATCAGGGTGCAAACTATGGGGGAGCCAGGGGGAGCTTGGCTCCTCTTATTAAGACATGAGCACCCCTGAAATTATGATTGTGAAATTTTGGGAAGGTCAGTAAAATATTGACAATATATCATTTTGCAGTGCATTTAGATATTTCTTTGCCTTCATCATCATGATTCATGCATACAATTAGGCTATTATTGATGTATGATTTATACATGGGTGATTCATCATTAATTCATCTTAATAAAGGTATCTGCATGTATGCTGTTCTTGCCATCGCCAGTAGAGCATGGAGGTGCAATATCACAACTTCACTCATTTTAGCTCAAAAACAAGAAAGACACCAAACTTCTGTATGTCAGAGGCTGTCAGTCTCTCTTTGAGGCACGTGCAAGCAGCAACCCAATTAAAAAAAACAAGCTTCCCTGAAAACCAGGGAATAGGTCACACACTGGTATATATGTTCCTTTATTATTATACTGGTATATGAAGTGTTGTAAATTAGAAGTAAACATGCTTTTAAGCCAGGGTTACACAGTGATATCCATGTCAACAGTTCCTTAAATGTACTATTTATTATTACATATGATAATAATCATTGGTTTTCCACAATCAGTAAACTGCACTTCACACCAAGGGCAGCACTTTTTGCTGTAGCAAAGCCCAGCCCTGTCACCTGCATCTGACTGCTAAAAGAAGTAATAATAATTGAAACTGTAATATAAGTTGTAATAAAAGTTAGCCAGTTTATTATTAATAATGGCAAAATTGTTAACCCCCCCCGCCCACCCCAAAAAAGGTGTTGCTGCCTGATACGATCCAGGCCAGCTAGAGGAAACCCAGCGGTCCTCTCAGTGCGCTGGCCCTCCATCCATCACCTTGCTGAATAGTTACTTTTACACATGTTTCATGCGAAATTCATTAGCATATCATTGACGGTGACCGTAATTGTTTAATGAGTCGTTAATAAGTAACACAGTAATTAGCATCAGTGGCATAATTATGTGTAGTGGGTGCAGCATTTTGTTTGGAATAATTATCACCATTGACAGCCTTTTGCACAAACAAGCAGAACCCTGAGAGGCAGTGGAGGGTGTACACAAACAACACACTCCATCTGAGAAGCCACGGGACTAAACACAACACACAAATAAAACAGCCATCACAAACATGCTGAGCCCAGTTCAGTGCCAGAGCTAGGATTTTACAAACACGGAGGTCATCATGAGTCCTGACCCAGCTGCGCCTTCCACCCTGCTAAGGACTTTAAACACAAATCAAACATGTTTACAAGCTGGGATTTTTTTTTTTCTGTACAATTTATTATTCATTTAAATCCTATCCTATCCTATCCTATCCTATCCTATCCTATCCTATCCTATCCTATCCTTAAATCCTACATTTTAATTTTTTCTCAAATTCACAAATGGCCAGTATAAAAAATATTGGTCCTATCCTTTACAGTAAAATACTGACTTGGGGACACTTTTAATTAAGAACTGATTTCTGACTATATCCATTATATATTCATTAACATAAAAAGATAAAACATAAAAAACATACATAAAAAACATGACAAGAACAATGCATTACGAAAAAAGTCCTATGAATTAAGATCAGATTGTACACAATGTGCCATCCCTGGACTCATTTGCTTCTATAATTATCATATTTGTTTTTTTGAATTGTAAACACCTTTTCCTGTTTTTAGTTAGCCTGTCATGCGCTTTATGCTAATATGGTCAATGTGATATTGTTGTGTGTATAATTTTTTAAATGTCCTGTCCTGTCTATTCAGTGCTGTATATTTGAACTGTGACCTGCTGAGCAACTGCAAATGCAAACTAATTCTGGCATTTCACAAAATAAAAGATGATATATTGGTATATATTTGCAGATGAAAGAAAGGAAAATATTTTATTTATTTTTAAAATTTGCACTCTCATCATATTGAAAACAATAAAAAATGTTTTGAACTCAACATGACTGAGCTATCTCTACCATTCGTTTAGGTATGTTACACTAAAAAAATCCACTAGATGTCGCTGTAGCACACCTTTGCAGTTTTCCTCCTTCAGGAAGGTAGTAACAGAAAATAGCATGCAAATGGGCCCTCGTAACTACCTTAGGCCACTGGATACATTTAATGTATCTATTATATACGCTGAAATAATTTCACAAGTATTTTTTACATACACACACACATACACACGTCATACTAACATATTACTAGCATTATAACAGTACATGGTTTGTAATGTAGATTTTTTCTTTCTGCTCAGAGGCCTGTGTTTGAAAAACTATGGGGTCTGTTAAAAACAACAATATCAAAGATTTTTGTTATAATATAATAATATATATAATAATTGTCCCAAGAAATAAATAAAATGCAAAAAAAAAATTAAGGAAAAAATGAGGGGTTTACATGATTGAGGTAAAACTACCCGCACATACATGACATATCAAACATTTGTGACTTAAATTTATTATAGTCCTCTGTACTGTGTGTATTAAAGGAGCTGTCCATAAATTTGGAACTAATAGCAGCACTCTCCCTTTGTCCTATGCACTGTGCCTTTAAAGAGACTGGCAGCAGCCTCATGCTCATAATGATGAAGCAAATGTAGCTGAAAACATTTGGGGGAATAAATGTGATAGAAGCACTGTATAGCCTGGTTTGTTTCAATAGGCCTGCAGCTCTGTGAACGTGAAATTTATTGACTGTCCACAAAAGCATTTCTTGGAAAATAAAAAAAAGACATTCAGCAAAGGAAGGGCCAACTGTAGACGGATGAATACAAACACCAGGATGTTGGCTGAGCAGACAAAGACATTGGAAACATTCTATAAAACCCATAGCACTTCAGCTCAGTCTGTCTGCTATCTGCCTCCTCTCCTTTGAAACACAATTATGTGACCATTGGCAAACACTGGCGCCAAACATAGCCATTTTTCCTCCTTGCCACCAGATGGTTCCATTGAGAATAGATGCACGGCCAGTGTTTGTCTTCTACTTAGAGCTGTGGTTGTAATGGAGTCGCTAATGATTATAAAACACCTGCTCTGGAAATAAAACAAACACAAACGCTGGCCAGGGCCGAGAGCTAAATACCTATGTGATCAGGTTGAAAAGGTGCTGGGCTCGTGCTCGCTTGGTACTTATCCAGGGACACAAACCCTCAGCAGATGTCCTACCTATAGAAGTAAGGGTCTGCAACCTCATCTACAAAAAGCAGATGCACACGTATCCTCGCAGTCAGTCTCCATAATAGCTAATTGGCTGTTTGCTCAATGGAGAGAAAGGCTTGTTTCCACAAAGGGGTCATGTCTGTGATGGTCTGTGGTCTCTTCAGATGCCAGGCTAGGGTTTCATGTGGTTTGGAGGTTATCAGTGCCCCAAAGCTGCCTTACAATGGACATGTTTGTACAGTGGTATGACAGCCAGGAGACTGCTGCCGTGAGGAGACACAACTTGTGACAACAAGCAGGAGGGCTGAGCAATAGAATGACATTAATGAGTTAATAATTGCAACATGCGCGCACAGCAAAGCACCAATTCCATTTTGTTCACATAATAACTGAAGAGCAGTGCTTTTTCTCACTGTGCCAAACAGGCCACAAATCTGGATTTGAAATTGTGATTGGATGAGAAACACTTAAGATTATTTTATCTAATCTCCTCAGTTATACATGTGAACGTAACTGTAATTTTTATCGTCAAATAGATACGGAGTATGAATTATACTGAATGCAAAAAACATCTGCACACTCGAAGCTGTGCAAAAACCTTCACAATAAAGCAAGCTTTTGGTCAGAGACCTTCTTTAAGGCATGAACCTTATAAAGATTTCTGGACAGATTTGAGTGTGCAGATGCTTTTTTCATTCATTTTGATTTCCAAAGCTCCAGCAACTCAACTAAGTGTGATACCGGGTAAGATTTTTTTTCTCTCTCTATCTCTGCTTCTGGGTCTCCTATAAATTATCATATAAAATATATCATATAGTTTAAAAGCACACTCAATAATTTAAAAAGTAAACCAGAGGTTGGCCCCTGCACCTGAACCCTACATTCTGTCCCAAATGAGTAAACATTTGTTAATACACAGGTATTAACAAAAGGCAAACACTAAACGAATAAAAAGAAAACTCAACCTAAACCATTGTTGCTACTGTTATAGAGTAACAACACCAAGCTGAAGAGAACATTTAACAGAACTTTCTGGTTTAAAGTTTCAATTCTGTTGCCCCCCCTCTGTGACTCCCTTCAGTGAAATTACAGTGCACAGAAACACCCTGGAGGACACTACATCACCGCAGCAAGGCGAGACATTAAACTCCCGGAGGTCAGCAAAAACTTGATGTGAAGCTGCTACTAAATTGCTCTTTAATGCAAGGGCGTAGGTTTAGTTTCAAGGTTGTGCGGGACAAATGTCAAACTGACTTGTAAATGCCTTTAATTTTGTCAGAGAAACATATTTTGCTACTTTCATGGCTTTAATGGAGGGGACAATCATAGATATTTTGTTAGTTAGTTTTGTTTCAGCATTGGGGAGGGGGCACATATAATATGGAGGGGTTGGTCTCCACCAGAAAGCATCAAACACCTAATGTCTTGCTTTCCAGTGAATTTTTACATAAAAGTTTTTGCCTGTTCTTCAACAGTTGATGGTGGTAACATCTTTAATATTTCAAAATTTTGTCAAACTAAAACAAGGTGGAAATGCACATGTTCGAAACACTGACAAATCTACACCTATGACAGAGAAACACTGACATTGCTCATTTTCCATTTTCCATGTAACTCTTCAGGCTTGAAGTACTCCGATGGTACAAAAATTTCTTTCAGAAACTGCAGAGAACATTGCTCCTATCACTAGTTCCATCTGAGCATTTTTTAAATGTAAACGTTCCATTCACGAAGTCAAACAGCGTCGTCTTGTCTGCTCCATCATATGACAAAGCCTCTGTGGCCTTCAGCCCTTACATACATATATATAACTTTCAATTTTTTAAACTATGCAAATATGTTGCTGTGAACTTTGAAAATACACATTTGGTATAAGCGAAGTTTTTATGTGTTTTATTTTTTAAATCAGGATTACCAATGATCAATTAAAGAACATGCTTACAAATTGCAAGCCTATTATTAACCAATATTATTTCCTGAGCCACCTCACACAGCAGACAGTGTTTAAAAGTGTTTACTCAGTAATCCTTTAAATAATTTCATTAATGTTTTAATTGATATATATGTATTTTGTGTAACATATTTATTTCATAATGTCTTGTTCACTGATTTAGTAAAAAACATTTTAAATGCTAATTTAATATTTTTCGACATACTGGTGGGCTTAGGATCTCACTATTTATGTAAGTAATGTAATTATGTAAGTTATTATGTGAATTATTGTTTTAGAGAGACTGCATATAGTCATTGTGATAGAAATGTATGTAACAAGTCAGTGTAAATATGCATATTATGTCTTAATATATGAATATTGGTCTATTGACTACATACAATATTTATCAATAACTTTGTATCAATTTATTGATTCCTAAAATGTGTTTTTGTCCCAACAATAAGATTAGAATCTCTAACATTACTGATAAATCTTGACCCTGCAGCAGGTATAGAAAGTGGATGGATGGAAGAAGAACATTAGCCTATGCCACCACTGAAAATCATCAGTTTATGACGTTTATTTATGCGAAAAAGAGGAAAGGAGTCCACTTTGAATATTTTTTGTGGCTGAAAACAAAGCCCTGTCTGTAACCATGCAACATACAGATTAACAGGCTGCAAATCTGCATGTGGGGGGGCGGGGGGTTGAGGTGGCGCTGGAGCTTCCCCTCCCCTCTGGTCTTCAACATCTCAATCACGTCTCCCGGGCCCCGCCCCTTTGTATTAGCCCCCAGAAAGTGATGGACATCCTTTCACTGGCTGCCTGACCTCTAGTAATCCTGTTTCACAGACCAGCTCCCTGCTGAAGCCAACACAATGGCAGGCGCTCAGCCTCCTCCCAGTCGATATTCCGAGAGACTTGATCGAGCAAATTAGTATCCTTTGGTAAGGGCATGACCAAAGACCTTTTCAACACCCTACCAGAATCAATAAAGAACAGTGAACAGCATGTTTCTTTCTTCTTTGTCCTTTTACTTCCCTTCCTATGCTACTTCCATCCAGGGTTCAAGCTCTTGTGTGTGTTTCCTACAAACGGCCTCTGCTACTGGGTGGAGATCAAAGGTTAAAACTGCAGACGGTCAGTGTGTAATCAAGATTTCACTCCTGCTTGTAGTAAAAGAGCTGTTACATGATGTATGACTGAAGGTGATGGGGAAAAAAAAGAAAATTGTAAAATGAGAATTGAAATTAGCTGTGTTAGCTGCATGTTATGGGAACCAGGTAACTGTACAATATACTGTGCATATTTTTTTTATATTTTAAGTTTCAGTAAGTCTGGTTATTATTTCTTATTATCAACAATCTCGTGAAAAGGTGAAAATCCTGCAATGAACTGATCCTGCAGCAAACTAAACGTGTATTGTGCATGTATATCTACAGCCTCTTCTTCCTCTGTGCCATAGAGCTCCACTGTTATCAAAAACACATCAGTGAGGGGCATCGGTGGCTTAGTGGATAGAGCAGGCGCCCCATGTACAAGGCTGTTGCCACAGGGGCCAGCCTGTAGCCATTTCCTGCAAGTCACTTCCCCTCTCTCTCCCCCCTTCACACTTGTCTGTCCTGTCGATTAAAGGCTAAAATGCCCCAAAAAATATCTTAAAAAAAAAAAGATATTTTGATTCCTGCTGCCTCAAATACTCACTAGAACAGCAAATGTGGATTAATCCACTGCTGAACATAGTCCCCAACAAATGCTCCATTTCCTCCTGTTTGAGTAACATCAGTAACCATCTGTTAGACAATGACAGCCTTTTGTAAAAAAAAAAAAAAAAAGAAAAAGAAAAAAGAAGAAGGTATAACTGTGTATTTGGTGACAGTAAGAAAAATATCAAATAACATTTACCAGCTGACAAGGGTAGTATAAAACTGAGTCATTTTCAACAATATTTCCTCAATAATAATCTCATAATAAAAATGAAATAAAGACTAATGATTATACTGTAGAACTGAACTGCAACGACTGTTTTTTTTTTTTCATTGTCAATTAATCTGACAATTTCTCTATTAATGTATTAGCTGTTTGGTCTATCAAATGTCAGAAAATGGTGAAAAATGTCAATCAATCAATCAATCAATCAATTTTATTTATAAAGCCCAATATCACAAATCACAGTTTGCCTCACAGGGCTTTACAGCATACGACATCCCTCTGTCCTTTGGACCCTCGCAGCGGATAAGGAAAAACTCCCCCAAAAAAACCCTTTAACGGGGAAAAAAAACCGGTAGAAACCTCAGGAAGAGCAACTGGGANNNNAGGCATCTGGCAGGACCACGGCAGCAGCACAACCACACACGTCACGCTGTCCAGGCACCACTGCGATATGAGTCAATCAGATCAAGATGAGGCCCTCAAATGTCTTTTGTCTGCAATCCAAAGATATTCAGTTTACTGTCATAGAGAAGGAAAGAAACCAGTGAAAATTCACATTTAAGAAAGTGGAATCAGAGAATACTGATTTTTTTTTCTTAATTGGTTATTAAATACGTTGGCAATTAATTTGATAGTTGATGACTAACTGATTGATTAATTAAGTTTCTGTTTGTGTCAATACATGCAGGATAGTGTGAACTGGGGCCCGTTGTAACTTGCTTATGCCACTGCTGTACATAGAGTCTGTTCTTGTGTGTGTAAGCACATGTTTGTCTTTACTGCATGCTAAATACACATTTCGTACATCTATAGAAGTCATTTTCACTATCACACTGTAATTTAAACATATTTATTTCTATTGTTTTCTTTTCTCTTCGCATGTACTGTATATAACAAATGTTGTCCACTGTAGGTAGACATTGGAATGACACTGCAAAGAAAGACAGGTGTACGGTACAACATCTATCCCTTTTCTAAACAAAAAAGATATAAAAAAAGACAAACAGGTGTTGTAAGGTCAAACATATTTGTTTTTGTTGAGTTATTATTACCTTTTTGTTGAGTGAAAGAGAGAAATAAAGACCAACATATAAATAAATCACTTTTTTTTTCAGATAACCAAACCCCCAAGAGCATTGATGTACAAATAGCAGCAACAGTCAAACACAGTGTGAAGTTGTGCCTGCTGTTCATGAGCTAAATTCCAACTCATTGTGTTTCACATGAAAACAGAATCAATGAAGTGGCTTTCCCCTCATTTTTCTATCACATTCATAACAGTGTTTCTTGACTGCAACAGATGAGGGTAATGATGACATGGCAACAGAACATGTCTATTAAGTTTAGCACAAAAATTAATAATGAGTAATGAAGTGTTTATAATGCATTTAAGAAAGTCTGCACAATTTGAAATCTCATTTGAAATCTCTTTTTTTCATCATGCTGTGATTGCTTTGTGGGGCTTTTACTATGAGGCTGTATAACCTTATACAACTAATTTTTTTATTATGATTTTTATGGCTTTTTATATTTCATAATAAAGGAAGACCAAATACAACATCACTGGCATCATGTTGTATTTGCAAAGTTAATGTGAATTAGTTTCTAACGAATGGTAGCCAAGTCTGTTGCAACATAGATAAAACTCAAGAATCTTATAGGAATAATATATATCTATACAAAAACAGCTAACCCCAGTATTTCAAAACTGGAAACACAGTATTAAAAGCTGCCATCACTCTGTCTGACGGGTCTTAATACACAAAGTCTTGTTAAATAACAACTCGGTCTGAGTTATTAAAATTTCTGATGCTGCTGAATGTTTATTTGCATCAGTGATGTTTGTAAACACAATGATCATATTTAAACTGTGTTAATGACACACTGCACATTACAGGGATCTTAAAATTGTATAACAAAAACAGACTACTTAATATCAGTGTTGCACATCTTAGTTCAGTGGAACCACTTCGTGAGCTGGGCTTGTCTGACATCCTAAGTAACAAGAGGATGGTGATGATGTTGTTTTCTTTCTCGCTCTTGTCTTTCTTTTCCCTTCTGGTAGCCTGATTTTATTTGTTTTAAATGACACGATGTGAGCATCACACTGCATTTGGAGCCCATTCAACTGCTGTTGACAAAACCATGTGCACCTTTCAGAGGGATGGAGGGGACTCCAATATTGTTATGCCTCCTTTGGGGCCGCAGGCATTGTTTTCAGGTTGTCCGTCCGTCCATCAATATGTCAGTCCATCAGGTTCTTGTGAGTGCTATATCTCAAGGTTATTATGAGGGAATTTCTTCAAATGTAGCACAAATGTCCACTTGGACTTAGCAATGAACTGATTAGATTTTGGTGGTCAAAGGTCACTTTATATATATAAAAAAAAATATCTCAAAAATACCTTGAGGCAATTTTTAAAAATTGGGCACAAACATTAACTTGGCCTCAATGAAGAACTGAATTGATTTTAGAGGTCACAGCTCAGAGGTCAAGGTCAATGTGACCCTGTATCTGTCCCATTCTCATGAAAGCGGTATCTCAAGCACACCTTGAGGGAGTTTCTTCAAATTTGGCACAGAGATCCACCTGGGCTCAACAATATACTGATTAAAACTTGGTGGTCAAAGCTCAAAGGTCAAGGTCAATGTGACCTCCCAAAACATGTTTTTGGCCATATCTGAGAAATTCATGTGCTAATTATGACAAAATTTCACACAAATGTCTAATAGGATGATGACATTTTATATCCAAAAGGTGAAAAGGTCAACTTTACTGTGACAACATAATGTTCAGCAAAAACAATTTTTTGGCCAAACATTTACATTTGTGAGGCAGTAATTCTAGTTTAAGATACAATTCCAAACATGAGTTAGATTATTAAATTCCAACAAAATGCTGATGTGGCCTGACAGCATCAGGTTAGATAGCATTTATAATTGTTGCTATCATTCAGCATTTAACAACAAAAAAAGAAAAAGTACATGAATGCATGAACTGAAATTAATTTTATGAACTGAAACAGGCAAATAATCCCACCGCTGCGGGAAATTCTCAGAGCACAGACTGATTGTTTCATTTTCCCTGCAACTGAAAATAACATCCAGTACAACGAACCAGTTCCACCTGAAACTGATGTAATTCTGCTCTGTTGTCTTAAGGTGCCTGTGTTAAAGGAGCTATATGTAAGAAATCTAAAGCAAATAGTCGTAAAATCATCCTAATATGTCACAGAGACTAAGAAATANGGCTTCTCCTCAGCTGTATCCCGGCAGCAGCGTTAGCAGCAGAGAAGCTGGACTTGGTCAAACAGTCCGCTGGAAAACTGAAGATCAAGGCCACAGCAGCCGCCCGTGGGCAAACAAATCAGTCTCCAGCGTGCCGCTGTCCAGCAACCTCGAATCTGTAGGGGAGGGGGGGCAGACACGACTCGCGGCAGTATTTTGAATTTGAGTGCAGTAACCGTTTTGGCCACATTCTTACATACAGCGCCTTTAAGTGCGCAGCACACAGACATCTGATAAAGCACCACACTGCTGCCTGCAAATTCATCTCCAGCTCCCTCTGCTCTCCTCTGTGTGGGCTCCTCCATTTTCACCCAACTTTTTATGGACCAGTCTAACCCTGCGTAAATTAACTGTCCCTGATGTACATTATTATTATTATTTATAAATTCTGCTTATCACCAGCATTTTCCCCGTATCTCTCTGCCATTTCAAGTAACATTAATTACATCGAGCCTATGTAACCAACACAACCTTTTCAGCATCACCACTGAGCTGTAATTGTACAGTTTTAAGTGCAGTGCATGCATAATTTTACTCTGTGTGGTAAATAGCACTCTATCAGTGAAGCCACAGCTGTTGTTGCAGAAATGTTCCAGTGTTAATTAACACCATGAACTAGTCAACATGCATCAGTTATCATGTGCAGACAAAAGGTCTCCTGCATTTTACAAAAGATGGTGACATGACACGATGCAGCACAGAGCAAAACATGTTTCTGATGATGTTGGAGAGATTTTCACTGTTATGATAAAATGATAAAGGAAAAGAGGGACAGGTGTCACAGTGTAGTTTTTGTGCCATTGAATCAAATATATTCAGAAATGTGACAAATCCTATAGGCTAAAGCATATATCTTTAGACAACAAAAAGAATCAGTGTGATATTCCGTATGTTTGTGAGTCAAAGTCCAAATCATTATCATTTTACATGAAAACAAAATGATATTTGTGTGGCTCTTAAATATGCAAGTGATATTTTTCCTTGTAAGAGGACCCTATTTCTGCATGTGCATGTTTAAGCCCATGTTAAAAGTTTACTATTTTCCAAGCATGCCATAGTGTGTTTTGACTGTAGTTTAAACACTGGCTGCCATTTATTTCCATATGCTGTAATAATAAACTTGCAGACACCTGAAACATGCCTGTGTTAAAGGTCCAGTGTGAATGATTTAGCGGCATCTAGTGGTGAGATTGCATATTGCAACCAACTGAAACTTTTCCTGGGTGTCAAGCGTGTAGGACAGGTGTCTTCAATGTTTTTCAGGCCAGGGACCCTTTAGGTCAATTAAGAGACAGAGCAGGGACCTCCTACTACATATATAGCCTAGTATAAAACTGAGTTGCACTTGAGATTATTCTCTGAATATTTTTGGGGTCTTTTCTCAACCTCACCCTCTACACCGAAGTGTAGAGGGTGAGGTGGACAGTGTGTCAGAGTCTCTTGCTCAAAAATTTACAAAATTATCTACTGTTGCTCACAAAAATATTTGCACACTTAGAATAATAATACAACTAATTGGCTAATATGTTATGTATATTTTAGCTAACGAGTTTTAGTAACGAGTTACTGTTAAGCTATAGTTAAGTGCTGCACAGTGAATTAGCATTAGCGAGCTCACATGACTGCAGAGCTGCAGTGGCCAACATGAAAATGCAAATGGCCCTTTCTAGAGCCAGTGTTTTGTTTGTCCATTGTGTAGAACAACATGGCGAACTCTGTGTTGAGGCTCATTTATACTCGACATTAGAGATGGAGATAGATGGAGCCCCCTGTCCATACTCTGCAATCATTTTGTCCCTATTTGTGTACGTTTCCTGAAAGCTTACAGATCGTGAAGTGAGTTACAACCTTAAGAGACGAAGAAGACGAAATAATGGAGGAATGGAACGTATTGGTAACATTATAAAAAGTTTTTTTCTGTCTACATGTTGTGATGTATTTAATGGCTGCACAGACCATGCCATCTACAATGCTGCCTCAGTTAAAGGGTCATTATTACAACATCCTGCACCATCACCTTGTTTGTTGTTGTGTGAAACTTTTGACTCTGCATTCGAATGCAACATACTGGCTGTATCTATGCCAGCATAAAGGACACATAAACGTATGAGGGCAGTGACATTTACAACGTTCGAAACAGACATATTTATTTTCCTACGTAAAGGGAGTATAAATGAACCTTAAGAGGACCTGTTCTGTATATGGATATAAACAGCTCATTCTGAGGTTTTCAGGTGATTATATACACACACACACACACACACACAAAAAAAAAACCCCTGTTATAAATAGTATATTCCATTCTGCCAATGTATACCCCTAAATCCTACACACTGGATCTTTAATTAATTGAAGTTAATCTAAAAAACAAAACAAAACAAAACAAAACAAAACAAAAAAAAAAAAACAAAACAAACATAGGTAATGAACATTAATATTAAAACATAAGAACATAAAACATAAGAAAAGAAGACAGTAATAATAAAATGCCCACACTGTTTCTTGGCTTTGTACTGTTTACACTGAATGTAAATTGCCCAGTGTGAACCTAACTGTTAGGACACTGGCTGGGGCAAAACACATTTAAACAGTCCATGGCCTGAAATAATGAAAAACTGATCCTGACTTTCATTACGAGCTGAAACGGGCACTGTCTTTGGGTAAAGGGGCTGTCGTGAACAACTTTCAAAACTAATGACGGTTTCAGGGAGACCAATTACACATGCTTTGGGCTCCATGGCACATTTATGACACTGAGATCCTCCCCTCCTGTTGTTCAGCTCCTTTGTCCCTGGAGGAATGTCTCTCACTTGTCAATATTCAATAATCAGCAGCAGGGCCCCACAGAGGGCTGTCTGTTCAGGCAGATGTTAGGACACTCTGCAGTGGGTCACTAGCTCACTTTGTCAGTCTGTCCTCTGCTGAGCGCCATGCTCAAACACCAGGCCTTGTCCTCCAAAGACACCAATACATCACAGGAAAACTACACATGTGATAGGACCCCGAGAGCCAACAATGTAATGTACCCGTAGGATGGGGGCTAATGTCCTTATCTTTTTTTGAGAAAAAAGAGGAGCTGTTCAACATGTTGATACACTTTGCTCTCAGATGTTTTGTATGCTTTGAGAAGTATTGTTTGCCCTGGGTTTAACCTCTCAGACGATATACAGCCTGCATCTTCTTGCTGCAGTTTATTAGGACTATATACAACAGTTTTTTTCTTGATGACATGCTAGAGTTGAACATTAATCAAACCTAAAAGAGTAAAGCATAGTGCTCTTTGTGGTAAAGTGCCAAAAATACAACCATTGCCTGGAAGGCTGTACATTTGGTGTGTTCAGAAGGCTCAAAAATGCTTAATGCTGTAACACACACAAAAAAGTGTATTTCCTTTGCTTATCTAACAGATTCCTTGAGAGTTTTGATTCCTGACTAAAATGAACATTTATTTTTCATGATAACTCTGGTCTACATCCATAAACACTTGCTTTACTTCACTCCACTCAGGTCTTTACATGCGAAATAACTCCAAAATGTATTTTACTTAATACAAGGACTGCATCTGCACTCAGTTTCTAATCTGTTGAGTTAAGATTTGAAATACAATACAAATACTAAACTCAAAAAGTGCACCCAGTAGAGTGCAGATCTCTGTCAGGTCAGATCACGACCATTACAGAGAATTCTGTTACAGCAGATATGCTGCACGTTTCAATAGCATTCCAGAAGCTAATAAAGATATGCACCCCATCTAGCATGTTGCACTGAGCTGATTGATTTCCCTAGTTTACAGGCACTCTATATAAAACATAGATACAACATAAATATGAGAATGAATATATTTTCAATAACCAAAACACAGCTACAAATCTTTGGTTCATATCACTTATGAGTGGACTTTGAACAATATTAACTCTGTCTGTAGGCTACAGCACAACCAAGTAGAAAAAAGCAATACACACGGATAAAAAGGAACCATTTAATGACTCAGTTACTCAATAATGGTAGAAGCATAAATATCAAAGAAAAATCTACGAAATCGATCAGACAGGCTGTGTGGTATGACATTGTGTGGTGGATGGAGCAAAAATGGATTGCAGCCATGAGAGCCAGAACACGATGCGGCTGCATCTGGTGGAATTGTCCCCCTCGGCTCTCTTACAGACAAGATGGAAATTAAGTTAACAAAAACGGGGACTAATTAATCTTGTAGCGTGCCTAACTTTAGAGGATCATAATATATCAGGTATGGAGTTATTCTGCAGATGCTGTGGTTAAAAAAAGGCCAAACTTTTCTATGGATGCCACAATGTGGCCTGCAACAGATGGTAAGGCTTGTTGCTTTTAGCTGAGCCAGCTTGTGGAAACTTGCAGCCCCAGCCATCCGGTTTAGAGGAGTGAGGAGTCAGCAGTCAATGATAGTATAAAACAGTCAATAAAACAGGTGTTTCAACAATTGTGAATCCCTGCAACCATGGAAAGTCCTTCAGCATACAGTCATATATGTGCATAGAAATGCATGGGCCCTCCAGGCATGATAAATGTTTGAAAATAATATAAACTAAAAACATGTATGGCTGTTTTGAATAACCACACCAGTCATTACAAAAAACTTAAAATAATAGCTGTCTATTGTTTTTATGTATATGTCTGACTCAAACAGGTGAAGCGTGGGGGTTAGAGAGGGGGACCTTGCACAGAGGTATATACGTTTGCATTGTTGCACTTGGCTGATTCCTGAGTGTATGGTGAATGCCACTTGGTCAGATATTTGTGAAGACAAGCAGCAGGACATTGACAGTGTTTACTGAGTGTACTTTGTCACAGCAGATAAATGACACCTTTCCCTCTGAGCTATGAACCTGTCTACTCTGATAAACAATCAATAGTGTGGCTGCTTCTCATGGGAGTCTGCCTATAGGCTGATCACTTTTGTTGACAGTATGAGGCTCTGCCTTTGTAAATCCACACAGTAATGGACACCCATCCATTCCTGCTGCTTACCAGAGTCTGGGTCGTGGTTACATTAGGCTAAACAAGGTAGCCCAAAAAGTCCTTCTCTTCAGCCCAAGGTTTTTAGTCCACAGTGAATATGTAACCCCTCTATTGCGATTTGGGTCTGCCCCAGGGTCTACACAGAACATGCCAGGAAAACCTCCTGAGGGAGCCATCCAGAGAGCATCCTATTCAGATATCCAAACCCTGGGGGTTAAGGTAGATTCAAGTTCTTGCCATTACTACTACTCCAACCTTCATGGCTTCATCGTATTCTCCTCCAGACTTTAGCTTCATGCCTTCCTGAACACAAGCATTCAATTTTTTAACACCTGTATGGTGTAGAAAGAAATTAAAAAAATGCTTGATGACACATGTATAGCATGATGAAATTATTCATTTACATGGTGAAAGCACCACAGAATTATGAATGCTAACAAAATGTTCAAAATCCTAACATTTTGTTTTGTTAAAAATAAAGAAAATGACAAAGAGTTTTAAGAGTGAAGTTATTGAATATTTTATATTTTTAATGAAAAGCTCCTAAATTATGCAAAAGCACATTCTATCAAAATGAGTGTTGTTCTATCACCAACAGCAGACCAGTGTGTGAAATATTTTTGGGCACAATACACTGCATAGGAGTGAAGTTATTAGTTTTTTTGTAGCATACTTTGTAGACAGTCTCTGCACACTCATCTCATCGTACCTGGGAACAAGGAGTGACACATCATTGGGTGTGAGAGGGGGCTCAGGGCAATAACTGATCAGAGAAGTAACTCAGAGTGAGGCCTCTCAGGGCTTTGTAAGTAATCAATAGTACCTTAAAATCTATTCTAAAAGCAACAGGTAGGCAGTGTTAGGTAGCCAGGATTGGTCATGTTTACTAGCCCAATTTAAGATCCTGGCTGCAGAATACTGGATTAGCTGAAGGCAGGAGAGGGATTTTTATGGATGTCAGAGAGCAAATAATTACAGTTATCTAGGAGTTATGAAGGCTAGGACAATATTTTCCACATTTTTTGTGGAAAGTACTGGTTTAATTTTTGCAAAATTTCTGAGATGATGAGATGATTTCACATGTTTGTGTCAACTTATGTTTCAAACAAGAATTACATCAAAATTTCTGGAATGCGTGTTTATTGAATGGGACATTAATCTAAGGCTGTTGGATATTTAGGAACTTTGCGCTATCTTGACCTATGATCAATACTTTTGTTTTGTCAACACTTAGCTGCAGAAAATGTGATGACATCCACTTGCAGATGTCATGAAGGCAGTTTAATAGATCAACAGTGTTCTGGTAGTTGTTTGCAGGGTCACGTCTTAGATAGATCTGAGTAACATCTGCGTAAAAATGTAACATGATATCATACCTATGTATAAGGCGGCCAAGAGGAAGTGTGTAAGTGGAAAAGAGAAATGGACCCAGCACCAGGCCTTGGGGCACCTCACAGAGGACACGTTTTTTTTTTTAACTGGTGTGTCATGTTCAACATTATGAATGCGCTGGAAAACAGGTTAGTAAACAATGAAAAGCAACATGGAGGTCAGTGAAAATGTTTCAGTAGTAACTTCTTTTTTCTTTTTTTTAATCTGTCATAGCTGTAATTTAGAGTTCTCCTACACTGTTTGGATGGAGACGAACAAATGTGTGGTGGTTTGTTAATGCATCATGCCACATGAGGGGTGAAAATAAGTATTTCCACCTAGGTGTCATGTTGCCATCAATGCAGAGCTGGAATTGATTAATACCCATAACTAATGCAATCATTTGTCCCAGGACCTTTCTCACTTAAGACAAAAGCCAAATGTTAATTGGTGTGAGCGTTTTTTTGTCCAGTGGGAAAGGGGCTATACAGAGCAGCATTATTGTTCAGCTTGTTTTGAGGAAAATTATGTTGTAGCTGATTGTTTACCTTACTACAGTTGGAAAGAAGGGTCATTTGTGTTTTAACAGTGTTTTGCTTATGAGTTATTGATCATAGTTCATATCTGCAAATATTTTCCAAAATTAACTGAACTGGTTTTGGCAGGCAGCTGCTGTCCCCTCTTCCCCTTATTGTGAACTGGCACCAAATTATTTAGTGGTACAGAGTGCAAGTCTGCATTGGCCTACTTTCACACCTGGCTAAGTGGACCTAATAAACTGGTAACTGAGTGTATATGAAGACTTGAATCTCATGCAGTCTTTGGATAAGCACAACAATGCACCAGTGTTGATGAATCCTAGCACAGTTAAGGCCCTTGGCTGCTCTGCATTTATTTGTGTTTGCCTCATGAATAAAGCTGAAAAGCTGATGGGAGCTTGGGGACTTTCTATCAGAGGCAAAGGTCAAGCAGCTATTGTTCACTGGGAGCATTGCTAATCACAAACCAGGCCCGCGTGAACAGCGTTATGCTCACCACTGGGAGCCTATAGACCAAGACTAACTTAGTAATTGATTAAGGTACTCTACAAACATATATAGCCTATACATGAGCCTATATGTAGTACTATACTTTAACATAGGATTTAGCTGTACTCAAAAATAATTGATTGCTCCTTTGTATGTGAAGACTTTTACAAAGGTTATTGACCTATGCTCTGTAAAGGATACATTTTAAAACACGCAACAAAAACAGCACATGCTCATGGCCATACACAGAGTGATTACTGTACATATGGTCAGGAATCTTTTTTGTTTTCATTGCCAATATGATACCTGACATCTAAACTTATTTTATTTATTGAAATATGAAGCCACAGTTGTCAAATGTTGTACACGAATGTTGCCTTCATTAAACAGTAAAAGTGACAACATTTTTACTTAGCCCTTTAGAAATGGACATCCTCTAGATGGCCGCAGGATGTCGCTTTTTGCACGATCCTGTTTGAATAGATCTAAAATAACAACCATAATAGCTTAAGCATTCATTCTTTTTGTAGCAGAAAGCTAAGGCGTCTATCTTTTCTGTCATCACATCATGACCTTATGTTACCGTACTTTACCTGCCATGGGAACGTGGTATTTTGCCACAATTACGTTGGTATTTCTCTATATACATATATATGTATATATGTATATCTCTGTTGTTGGCCACACAAGATTGTTGTTTGCATAATCCTGTATACATATATATATATATAGATATCTATATATCTATATATATATATATAAATCACCATTTATAGGGTACTTTCTATTTGGAAGTAGCTGTCCCCAACCCTGACCTCTAAAATTCTATTCATGTAAATAACACTTAAAACATTTTTCATATTTTTTTCAAAAGTGTAATTTAAAACATCTTTGTGATTAAGTTTAAACAGAAGTTGAAAGATTTAGATGTATTGTGGGATTAATTTTTAAATTAAGAAACTATGCTAAAAAAATAGTGTCCCTTGTTTTCATGTCACTACCGAAACACAAGAGTTTTAATGCTCTGGTTGAGTCTGGATTTTAGCCACACCCCTGAATTTCTGAGAAGG
>NC_065513.1:5403083-5438982 GCF_006386435.1 Epinephelus moara
ACTATACTCTGCTCTACTCTACTCTACTCTTCTCTTGTCTACTCTGCTCTACTCTATACTCTACTCTATTCTGCTCTACTCTGCTCTTCTCTACTCTGCTCTACTCTATTATACTATGCTCTACTCTACTTTGCTCTACTCTATTCTGCTCTACTCTGCTCTACTCTACTATACTCTGCTCTGCTTTGCTCTATTCTACTATACTCTTCTCCACTCTACTCTACTATGCTCTGCTCTATTCTGCTCCGCTCTGCTCTGCTCTGCTCTCTCAAAAATTAAATTGTTTTATTGACCACAAAACATTTGTCTTTGAATTTGTAATATTCCCACCATAAGGCATATATTTGAGGAAATATGATGCAACCTTAAAAACAGAATAATGGTCACTACCGAAACAGTGCAGTCACTACCGAAACACTGGGTGTTTTGTAAAAAATAAAGTATATTGAGTTATCAACTAAAGTATTATGATGCTAATGGGTTCCATTTATGTTCTGTTTCATCAATTATTAACTCTGAAATCAATCTGATCAGCGTTATGCATTTTACAAAGAAAGATTGCATTTAGATTTTGAAGAATTCTATAATTTGAACTTCAAAATTTGTTAAAATATTAATTTTTATAGATTTAATTGTGAAAACCTTCAGTCAAAATTTGTAAAAATTTAAATCTTTAAACAAGGGAAGGAACAAGCATAACAGGTTGATATATATTTTTTTGTATTATATAATACTATATGTTTTGGTAGTGACAAATTTTGGGAGAGGAAAAACATTCCAAAACAAAATACAATATAAAAATTTACAGTCATTTTACTAGATATGTGACCTTTACATATGGTACAATATATATAGGGACAAAGTTTTGGAAATAAAACATACAAAATTTCAAAATATTTCCAGCCCAACTTTGCACACATTCGGTAGAATGCCCCATATATATATACGTACATATGTATATATATATATATATATATATATATATATATATATATAACAGGTTGATATATATTTTGGTTTATAGTTTTTGGATATATATTATGGTTTTTATTTCATATACATACACACATATATATATATAAAAAATGTATATGAAATAAAAACCATAATAGCAAGAGTGTTCATTCTTTTTTCAGTAGAAAGCTAAGGCTTCTGTCTTCTATGTCATCATGTCATGACCTTATGTTACCTTGCAGTACGTGTCATACAAACTTAGTATGTCATTGTAGTCACAACAGAATTTCCCAGGGGATTTCTGTGTAATGGCTGCGGGAGATTGTTGTTTGCATCATTTTTTAAATATATTGATCTAGAATAAAAACCGTATTAGCTAGAACATTTTTTGCAGCAGAAAGCTAAGGCCTCTCTCTTCTGTGTCATCACGTTGTATGCTTGTAATGACGTTGCTGCGCTACATTTTGTGTGGTGCAAAACCATGTGAAAACACGAAGCGGTGCCAAAGGATTGAATGATGATTCTATCAGAACACCTTTTCATTCTGCTCATAAAAATGGGCATATCTCAAAAACTAAATAATGTACATAGAGCAAAAAACCTTTGAAGTGTTTCTTTTGTTTATGTTTCTACATTTAAAAGTTTTTTGAATGAATATGTTTTGTGTTTTCATTTTGTAAAATCTAATGAAAAAATGTCTAATTTTTGTATTATATTTTAATGACACAATTTAAATCCCTAGCCCCTTAATGTTAGCCTCATGTTTTACTGTCAGTCACTTTTGGGATCAACACTTTTTGTTATATCTAAATGTTTACAAAAATATATCAAGGCTGGCCCAAACCTTTTAGTGCCCACAGTACAATTTAAGCAGCAACTAAAAGTGATTCCCATACAGTCTTCAGTAAACTAAACAAAAGGAATTTAAATACCCCCAAATGCCAAAATTTCCTCCATGCTTTTTAAAAGACAACATAAAGAGCAGTTGCGAGGAAATAAGCCCTGTCCCCAGTCAAACCACGAGATAAAATCAATTCCCTGTCATGTCCATAAGCAGCAGTTACAGAAATAAGGGAAAAAATAAAGAAGCAGAGGAACCCCCTCAGGAGTTTTATCAGAGCCATTCTCTGGACTTGTCATCTCCCTTAAGAGGGTCAAGAGTGGTGAGCAGACACTTTCCTTTCTGAAGGAGGCCAGCCAAACAAACTCAACAGAGAGGCGCTCTCCAGGGAGCTGAGAGGGGAAACTCTAAAGAAATCCTGGATTTATTGTCACACCTTGTATAATCACTGTTGCAGCAGTAACAATGCAGTGAGTTTAAGGTGAAGAGTATTTTTCTTTGTTTATGACCGATTTGAAGATATTTGTTGTTAGAAAAGGAGCTACATATCAAAAAATCCATCCAAAAGTTCCATTCTTTGCACTCACAAATGTGGGCTCTGGTGATGTTGGGATTAGACACTGGGCTGCACTGGGTGAGTATTTATTTAAAACCCTGTAAAGTGGGAGTCTGAAAAATCAGGTGGTGACCTTGGGTCCATTTTCTGTGGGGCAGCGTGCAGTGCGAGTGAATGGCCGGACGCAGCGGGGCTTGCAGGCACCTGGCCGGACAGCCCGGGCGCTCCACAATGCTGTCTGGGGGGTAATTACCACAAGGTATTCTTTAAAAAGACCAGATGGGGATGAGGTCCTACCCCACCCCATCATTTACAACAAAACCCCATTCAATGACATACTTAATCCACCCACCGGTTAGCTCTTTCAGAGTGTGCTGTTGTTGTGCTTGTTCCTTTATGCTAATTCAGACTCACCCCACACCTCCCTCACAAATAGAGAGAGGGAGAGAGAGAGAGAGAGAGAGAGAGAGAGAGAGAGAGAGAGAGAGAGAGAGAGAGAGAGAAAGTGAGAAAGACATAAGTGCCTCAAGGGACTCAAAAAGCATTATTCATTTTCAAATTGTTTCCGCCACAGCAAGTACAGTAACATTTGTACCTCCCCTCCTCTCATTTCTGTCTGTCCGCTGCCCTGAAGTGCTGTTTTGAGGAAGACTCACTGAGGGGAAGCTGAGCGACAGCGGGAGGAAAATAAAGGGGGAAGGGTGAGAGACCTAAGCGGAGACAGAGAGAGAGAGCCTTTATGGACAAGGTCAAGTCAGGGTTCAGGGTTCGCAGTGGCACCAGCTGAGGTTGGGAAGGGGGGCACCTGTTATTTTCAGGGCACATATCTGTTTCGTTTCCAGCTGGACTCCTCCCCTCTCCCTCCCCAGTGCTTTCCCAATCTAGTTAACCAGGACAACCCCCCCCCAACTTTCAGCATCCCCAGAGAATACCTAATCAGATCCTCCGTCTTTTTAGAGCCATGCTCTCCCCTGCCCATTGCAGGCTAATGTTTCATAGGACTCTGCTGACTGCTGCTGCTGCGATATGTTCTCATCATAGTTTCCTATTAACTTTACAGTAGGCCTATTTCAATAAGTAATAAATAGATTGGCAATTAAAATTTTGATCAACATATTTGAGTCATATTTGAGAGAACTGCAAGAACATGTCAGTGCTTTGGTTAAAGCCAATAGGACATTTTTCAACAAACAACAATTACAGGGAAGAAAAAAAACAATTAATGATTAAGTTAATACAGCTGACAGACTGAAGGTCCAGTAAGATGAACCTAAATTCACCTATAACACCCATCCAAGGTTTCATTTTTAGTACATGCATGGTCTCATTTTAAAGGGATCACTTCATAGTCAAAATAAGTGTAAGTGCCTCTGCCATTGAGTTATGTAAGTTTCAACACACTGAAATAATATATATCTATATATATATATATAGATATATATATATATATATTTCACCTGAATATTTGAAAAACAGATGCTCCAGATGA
This sequence comes from Epinephelus moara, assembly GCF_006386435.1. Classification (NCBI taxonomy): domain Eukaryota; kingdom Metazoa; phylum Chordata; class Actinopteri; order Perciformes; family Serranidae; genus Epinephelus; species Epinephelus moara. The sequence continues at coordinate 5,406,924 of NC_065513.1, forward strand.
CTAGAACTGGGAGCTGGAACATTAGCTGAAAAACAAATCATGAAGCAAATAAAAATATAACAATAATAAAATATAACAGAAAATAAACATTTTACACATGTAAAAAGAGGGTAAAACAATGTACTGAATGTGTGAGTGAAAAACTAATTAACACAGACAGAAATGTCTATTTCCGCTTCTAGAAAACCTAAATTGATGAGGAAGACTGTTTTTTCCCCACAACAGTCTATGATGACTGTAAAAAAGCTTAAATTGCTTCTTGGGAGACCTGATTCATGCACACCTTGACGAAGTCCTGAAGACCTAAGTGTATTTATTTTGTGTGTGTGTGTGTGTGTGTGTGTGTGTGTGTGTGTGTGTGTGAATAAACCATTCATTCATTCAAAGGGTTGAAAACTTTGAGCTATGGAGTGTCATTCACTCAGCATATCCTCTTAAACTGGTTTGCATGATATCGTATGAATAAGCACCCCACGAATGATATTATGTCCTTAACAGAGAGTTATGTAATTAGAATAAAGTTACTGAGGTTAGGTTTAGGATAAGGCACATGCGAGGACGTACCTTAAAATTACTCAAAGTTCACTCAAAATTCCCACAGTTCCCCAACATACGTCTCCAGAGAAAGTCCTGGGGGAAAGTCCCGGGGGAAAGTCTGCTCTTTTGTGATCAATCCAAGACCCCAACCTGCCTCCATACAGGGCCGCTGGGGACTGCTTCCTTACTTATTCCATTCAGCACATTTGTCACATGAATGCAGCCTTTTAAAATATGTGGGATATGTATGAATTTGAGTGCATTACTTTTCATAGGAAAACATACAAAAAGTTTGTGAGAACAGCATTAGAAGCTCCTATTGGCTCAAGTGAAGAGTCAATTAAAAGGTGAAGAGTTCGCCTCCATTTTGAGCAGTCAGCATGTTTAAATGCATAAGTAAGAAATTATGGATAATATGTTGAGTAATATGAACATTTAAAAAGATACAACAACAGTTTGTGGATAGCTATAGATGTAGCCTAATAATATGTTTAGACCATAGATTTTGCTGGGTTTAGATTGTCTGGACCTTGGGGGGTGTGTGTGAACTGTGTCAGCAGCAATTCTGTTGGGATATTGGTCTGTGGATTACAATATTATCTCATAGGCACTGGCGCCTACGCTTACAGGCAAGTAAGGCAAATGCCTTAGAAGGAGTTTGGATTGTTTGTATTTCTGTAAATTTGCTTTCAAATATTGGTAGTTAGCTTGCTTGCTTGTTTTAGTTGTGGATCCATTTCACATTTTCGCCATTGTAGTTTGAGACACATTAATGATAAAAACGGGAAAGATGTGGAGAAGCAGCTTGTCTGATTGCGTCTTTCACTCCGGCCATCTGGCGCTGCTCTCTGCACGCGCATACTGCAGCAGATGCTGTACAGTCCGGTACAGTCTGCCACAGACTGTACATGAAAAACCAACCATGAAACGCCAGCTAACTATCCATAACTTATGGAACAATAAGATAAGGAAAAAAACATGTGAGGTATGTTTCTCTGAAGAACCAACTGTGTAACCTCAAAGTTAGAGGAAAAAGTGTAAATATGTGTTAACGTTACATTACCATAACTTTATGTTAGCTAAGTGAGCTGTCTCAGTGTTTGTTAAATTAACATGAATTAAACCCTTTAGAGAGAACTATTGAACTGGCCAGCTTACGTTAAAGTCAAAGTGGAATGTCCAGACTTTGTGTCAGTAGGCTATTTCACCATCTTGCAAGTAAAAAATCCTTAGTAGGCCTAAAATATGAGGGGAAATCTGGCATAGTGCGTCCAAATTCACACTTGTTTTTCTCTATGGTTTTTCTCCGTGACTGAAGCCACGCATATCACGTGAAACAGCGGAACCGTAGCTTTCCGACAAGACCAAGCACTTGTCAGTAGTCCAATGTTTTCACAGCGAAAAACAATGATAAATTTACACTAAAATTATGTATAACAGAGCTTTCATACAGCTCTGCACACACATTATTCTTGGATGGATTACTCGCGAATGCAGGGTCGCACAGAAATGCCACGCATATCACATGAAAGCACAGGACCAGAGCTTTCCAGTGATACCACACACATCATTGTGCTGCCATCACCCTATAAATACAGATCGATTGTCTACAAAATAAAAACCTGACGAACCTGACAGATCTTGTTATCAGTCGCTTCATATAGTGAGGAATATCGTATCTTACCACGTCTTAGGCTTGCGTGTGTTTCTCTCTGTCTATCCACATTTGTAGTCCGGCTTTCAAGATGCAAATATCTCCATATTCTACAGCTGACACTCCATCAAACTTTGTATGACAAGACAAGCACACTTCACCTTTGTGCACCCAGACAACTGTAGCCTAATTATGCATGCCTGACAGGGCAGTAGACACCATATACATATATATATGTATATATATATATATCTTGGTTTTCATCCCGGACGCGGAATCGTGGACCAGCTCTTTACCCTCACCAGGGTGCTGGAGGGGGCATGGGAGTTCGCCCAACCAGTCCACATGTGTTTTGTGGATTTGGAGAAGGCTTACGACCGTGTCCCCAGGGGCATGTTGTGGGGGGTGCTCCGGGAGTATGGGGTTGGTGGCCCCTTGCTAAGGGCCATCCAGTCCCTGTACCGAAGAAGCGTGAGTCTGGTTCGTGTGGCCGGACCTGTTCCCGGTGAAGGCTGGACTCCGCCAGGGCTGCCCTTTGTCACCGGTTCTGTTTATAACTTTCATGGACAGAATTTCTAGGTGCAGCTGAGTGGTGGAGGATGTCAGGTTCGGTGACGAGAGGATGTCGTCCCTGCTTTTTGCGGATGACGTGGTCCTCCTAGCTCCATCGAACAGTGAGAGTCAGAGTGCAGTGAAGTTTTGTGTATGTATTCATGGTCCCCAGCGGCTTTAGTGACCCCCGAATTTTTCCTCTAGTGCCCTTCAATAAACATGGTCCATGACAAGCTTTCTAAAGAATTAATGGACAGATTTCTCTGAAATTTGTTGTTAAAAGTAGACCTAGTTATGTTTCTGCAAACTATGAATACGCTACATATGCACATTTCATTTGTGTTATATCAGTGTTTCCAAAGTTTATACCAAGTATATAAGCTGACTTTGTTGTTAGGGGGTGAAGGGTATGATGAATGGCCAAGCTGCAGGCCACTGTTCGAGACCAACAAACAACAAAAGCGGTTGCGATTTAGCAAATCATTGTGTTTTGAGCAGCTTTTTAGGCCCCAAACATGGGTGTTTTTTAGCAACCTGTTGCTGTTTTTCCAGCGGGGTAGTGGCACAAAAAGCAATTGTTTATTACAGAGACACTGATGCTTTTTTTGCAGGGATTCTGTGCCCAAAACCGGGTATTTTAAGACAAAAAGCCCTGATCTTTTCCTAACTATAACCAAGTGCTATTTGTACCTAAACCTAACCACACATTAACCACAGCATTGTTGAAATGTAAAGTTTCAGCATATCCGCTGCATAATAACAAGCAAATGTAATCTGTGGTTCGCAGAAATGTATGGCAACACTTTTTTGTTACGATAGACATGGGGCATAATTCATGGCAAAGAACCAAAGCGGGAACATTTGTTTCATGAGGGGAATCTTATACACTACATAGCAGCAAACTTTTCCTTCCTGTATGTATTTGAAAATGTGTAAGTCTAAGAGTTAAAGTGCCTGTAAGAAGGATGGGGAGACATTAAGCAGTTTATAAATTGAAATGAAAGCAAACACAAAGATTGCTGCAGAGGTGACAAGCCTGAGCATCCTACATACAGTACCATGCAGCAGCTTCTTCTCCAGCCAGGCTATTTGTATTCTGATGATGAATATTTTATTGTTTTCCAAGTGCTGTTCTAAAATCAGGCCATAAATGAATATCCATAGTCAGCGTTGCTCTTGACTAGCATTGTATTGTCTGCCAAGTCACTGAGTGCCTCAAAAAAGACTTTTATATGAAAATCAGGGAGCTTGGGATGAAAGGCAGAAACACAACAATATCCTGCAAATTTTGTCCTTTGTCTGAGAGGGATTACTCCATTAGGGAAATTTATGGAAATGCAGACAATTTTACTTTGTTGAACTTTCATTTATGGAGCAATATCGTTTTAAAACCTGAACAAAAGTATGTGATTTATTTGGAATTAAGATAAGCAGAGGCAGTTATGCATTTGGATAGGTAATTTTGTGTTCATACAAAGTAGCAAACCTTTTGGCAGTAACTTCCTGCCGTTAGATAACAGGGGTCACCCTCAAATTATCTGCAGCCCCGGCAGTTACTACTGTACAGATGAGAAACATGAAAATGAGTGTTCTGATGTCATCAGCATGCTGAAATATAACACTACACCCATTGGCTGTAATGAGCCTCTATGCCACTGCAGTTATAAGTGGCCCAAATGGGATTTCTATCAGATTTTTCCCTCAATTCTTTTAATGACACAAAGGAAAAGTCTCACATTAAAAAAAAAGGAAAAAAAAAAAGAGTCTTGCAGGAATCAATCATGTTGAGGAGTGATGCAATAACATTGCAAAGGTATGTCCTGTTCATGAAGTACACTTACTTCAAAAAGGAGGACCTGAATTTAAAATAGAAACTACCGGAATTACCTTGCAGTTATGTGCCTCACTGAACCAGTCAAATTGCCAACCTGGTCTCACTCTGAAGTCGTCAAAAACTGGCGTGTAGTCAATGACTTCCTGTGTTAGACACTGATGAAAAAAGCCGTCCTTTCACATCAGCATGATACGCAGCCGGTTGCCGATATTGTTTAATGGCACCCGGCGGCATCAGGAGGAAACATGGCGGGACCACAATGAAAGTTATGGCAGCGTAAGTCCAAGTAGGGAGGGCAGGAGGGTCGGTGGATGGGTCCAACCACAGACTTTCACCTGGCAGGCCACCATTCACTTCCCATTAGATTGTAAAGCCAAACACTGTTCTTTTTTCGTGAACCCAACCATGTGCATTTGTTCCCTGAACCTTACTACGTGTGTGTGTTGGCAAAACGTAACCACGTGCATTTGTTGTTGAAGAAAAAAAAAGTAAATTTGCGGTGTCATCCCAACATAGTGCATTTATTTTGAAAGAGAACTTATGCAAACTGTACTTTTCCTGTGAAAACAGAAATGTCCCTGAACGTCAACAACCAATGCACTGAGGGTACCTTGCACATCATATGTGGATGTGCAAAGTCCATGACCAAATGTCTATATGTGACGAATATGTGGAAGTGAGAATGTGTTAAAGTTGCAGTTACAGTTTACATCCATTCCAGTCCAGAGTCATATGTAGCCATGACAGATGACAGTGCTTCAAATGTTGCTGCAATGAAGCTGGATATTCTAAAACCAGTGTGGGAACGTTACTTTAAAAAAGTAATTAGTTATAGTTACTCGTTACTTTCCCCAAAAAGTAACTGAGTTGGTAACTGAGTTACTGAACTATAAAAGTAACTAATTACCTGGAAAAGTAACTATAGCATTACTTTTTTTATAAAATGCTCAAATATGTCAAATTACTGGGACCCCCCCCCCCCCCCNCTGGAAAAGTAACTATAGCATTACTTTTTTTATAAAATGCTCAAATATGTCAAATTACTGGCCCAATGGAACTCTATGTAATGAAACTCAACATTGAATATGTTAAATGAATGAAATTGAAACGTAATAGAATAAATCATTATAAATCATTGTGCACTTATCCACACTACACTGCATTGTTGTGTTAGCCTGAGTGTCAGACTAAAGCTCCCAGAACCTTCAGTCTGACATCGCCTCCATTGAAGGCGATTTACAAGGGGGAGGGAATTTGATTTTTCCCTAACCAATCAGTAGAGATCAACGACTCACCCAGAATCTGACGTCATTAGTATCCGTACCTCGGGGGTGCCGAAAACAAGCGAGCACTGCCCGTATAAAAAGTCTCCGTCATTGTGCACGCCCAACTGCATCGCCGTTAAATCCAGTTTAGCAGCTTCCTTAATTTGGTCCTCCATTAACACGAGCAATGGCGAAATACCTCGATAGCATCGCTAATGTGGTCTGTAGGATCTGTAGCGGTCGCCATCGTTGCTATCCTCACCAGTTACCCACCGGCGCACAGCTTGACATTACCGTGGCGTTGATTGGCTAATTGCTAGACCCGCCCCCACCCCCGGCGTTCATTGGTCCTTCCATCTTTTGGACGAGATAAATCGCAAATTCATTGCAGTATGCCAGACCAGAGATGCAAGCCTACTCAGTTGAGTGGGCGGGGTCTATGGTCTGGGACCACCTAACAGACACAGACAAATTCAGTATTCAGTAGTACACTGCCTTTGAATCGTCCCCCTCTTGAAGTTGAATCTTTTAATCCTCTCTCTTTCTACAAATCTTTATTGTATTCTTTCCTTATTTCGCCCACTTGTTAGCAAAATAGTTAACGAACCTTCATTAATGTGTGTATGCTGAGAAGGAGAGGGGCGAAGGGAGCGGAGCTGTGGAAACATCCTGCAGTCTGACATACTATCATTCGTTTAAATAACTTATTAGACGGATATATATAGAGAAAGGCAACGTTTAGAGAGCAAGCCCAAATAAGCAACTCCACTTTAGAAACAAGCCCAAAAAAACGCAACCTGCGACTACCAATATTTGAAAGCGACTTTACAAAAAAACAAGCCCAAAGTCGCAGTTAATAAACAGACCTGACAACCCTGCTTGTGTGCTTGTGAATACCCGCCCTACTCTGCCTCTGATTGGTTTATAATGAAATTTTACTCTCCCTAAGCCAATTATCATTTATGCGGTTGTCTCTCCCTCCCTTCCCCCTCACCTGCCCTTACCAAAGAATAAAAAAACGTAAGAGCTCTACTGAGAAGGAGCTTGCTTGGGTGAAAGCCGCTTCAGTGAACTCAAGTAAGCCCAGTAACGGCGCATTTTATTGTGAGTAATGGTAACGGCGTTATAACAGGGGAGACAGTAACTTTTTTGGATTACTCGTTACTGAAAAAAATAGCACCGTTAGTAACGCCATTTATTTATAATGCTCTTATTCCCGTCACTGTCTAAAACATGAATGCTTCACACACATCTTCAATTCCGCTGTACAAAAGATCTATATAATCAGCACAGTTTCAAGATAGACACCTGAGATTAAGTCACCAATTCAGTATCTGACCAAATATCTCCCCTTCTGTTCCTGAGACATGGCGTGGAATAATGGCCAGAGAGGTGTTTCTGCAGAATATAATGATGTCACAGTGAAGTTGACCTTTGACCTTTTGGATATGAAATGTCATCACTTCATGATCTTTTTCTGTTAGACATTTGTAAACATTTTTTGTCATAACATATGAATTCTTGAGTTAAGGCCAAAACATGTTTTGTGAGGTCACAGTGACCTATGATCTTGGACCACCAAATTCTAATGAGCCATGAATATGAGTCAAATAATTAATTTAAAAATGAACTGTAGAACACCCCAGTTCGGCTTGACCAACCAGTGGAAGAAATGGGCAAAACACAACAAGCTGAAAGTTGCAAGTAATTATTTTATTAACAATTCAATAGATTAAAAAAGAGCTAAAAATGGGGGCCCAATTTAGAGGAGAAAATAGATAAAATGGGGCTGGAAGCCAGTTCAGTTGAGAGGGGGGAATAAATGTCTGTGGCTGGGTGTGCTGTCCTTGTGTATGGCGAAGCCAATATTCTTACAACAAGGTCAGTGTAGCTGTATCTGGTCGCTGCTATGTGGCTGGTCAGGTCCAGCGTTGCACGATGCTTCTAGTAGTTCTGCTTGACTAGGCAGCTCTCCACCTTGACCCAGCCCTGTGGTAGACCCACAGCCCTCTCAGCACACCCAGAACTGCAGAGGAGATTCACAGCCAAAATGAACAAAACTCAAAACAGCAAACATAGCTCAACATACAACACAACATTCAACACATTGGGACAACATTTCGTTGTCCCAATGACCACAGTACGATGACACACTGGACACACTGGCACTAAAAATCATAAATAAATAAATAAATCACTGCAACCAAATGATACAAGTCTACCCTGTTACAGAACTACATCCGTTGTGCCTTAAAATCACTGCATACAATTCTTTGAATTAAGATTAGAAAGCTAGAAGCCACTTTGGTTTAATGTTTTCATGAAATCACTTTGGTGTTTAAGTGCAACAGCCAGCCTAAGGCACACCTGTGCAATATTCATGCTGTCTAATCAGCATCTTGATATGCCACACCTGTGAGGTGGGATGGATTATTTCGGCAAAGGAGAAGTGCTCACTAACACAGATTTAGACAGATTTGTGAACAATATTTGTGAGAAATGGTCTTTTGTGTGTATAGAAAATGTTTTAGATCTTTGAGTTCAGCTCATGAAAAATGGGAGCGTTGCGTTTATATTTTTGTACATAGTGTACATATTATACACTAGGCATCCCCCTGCATCTGCTGTTGACGTTCTGGGATGCTGCTACCGACAATGGAAAGTCAATAAAAGCACATGGTTAGGTTTAGAAAAAAATATCACAGTTTAGCTCTACATTCATACGGGAAACAGAAACCAGGCTGTCAGATGAAAGTCAGGGGGTTCGTTAGACCCATCCACCACCCCTGTCACCTACCCTACAGGGCCTTTCCAGCTCCTTATATAACGCCACCAACAGCAGTGTTTCAAACTGACTTTAGACCAGGTTATTGTGAGTCACTGGCGCATTTGCTTTTTACGTCATCTAACTAGCAAGGCGCCATGACTGCGCCTGACCACCCCTCATTTTTAGACCAACACACCCAGAGAAGCGCAAGTTCATTTGCTAGTTAGACGACGAGGGTGCAGGGCGTGAAAATGACAACTGCGCCTACATCTAAATAGCAATGACACTTGCGACATGGATTATGCGCCCTCCACCGTCTGCTTTAGACCACCTAAATAGGGCCCCATATGTCAGATCATTATTATTGTTTAGAGTCCTGTGTGTCATAAGGACCTGGATATACAATCAAAGCCCACTATTAGTGTTGGGGGGTAAATCTAACCAACCATATGGGCACAGAGAGGTCAGAGGCCACTCATTTCAGTATAACATGTCTGGAGAAGAAAGGCAGTGTGTTAGACCAACTGACTGATCACAGTTTATGCTCAACAATGTTGCATCTGGATCATTGATACTAAGTGTTCAACTGACCATTATATGAAATGGTGTCTACAGAGGAGTAGGATTGTTTATTGATGGTGGGGGCTGCTATTGGTAAGATGTTACTGCATTTGCCTTCAACTCATTGTTCAGCATTAAAAATTCAAGAAGCTGTCAAGTTCACTTTCTCCTTTTTTACCATTTCCACCTTTTCTCACTGTCTTCTGAGTTTGATGGTCACACAAAACACATCAATGTAATACTGTTTAACAGCCAGTGCTCCCTCACGAGCATAACTCAGCCAAGACTTTTCAAAGTAGTTTGCACTTTTATCTACCATGCAAAGATAAGCTAAATCTAACAGAAACAAACAATATCAATCCTTAAAGTTTCTGCATTTGACACTCAGATCATTAACATAGCAGCAAACCACTATTTGCTATGTAAAGATATGGTGGGGGAGTGTCGTCCTGGGCAGAGAATGAAGTCACACTAACTCCATCTGTGGTGTAATCCAAGATTCTCGATGGTTTGTTGTGGTAAGTCGGTTTGGCAGCATGTGCATGTTAGTGCATGTGTGTCTCCCACTGGCTAACTTATTGTATTGCATGGCACTCATGGTTACCTCTGATAGCGGGTTGTCGTTGCCACAGAAGCATGGCATCCTCCAGTTTCCCCCAGTTATTAATGTTAGCTCTGTCAGCACTGTTGCCATTGTTTAGCCCTGTTTATGTAGTTAGCACTGTTAGCTGCTACCCGCTGGCTCAGCCACCTTCATGTTGAAAATCGTTTCCAGACAACTCACGCACTTTGAATTTAGCATGGAGCCCCTCATACACAAATAGCAGTATGACACTCAAAGGAGTACATAAAAATACAATAAACTGAAACCTTTAACTTATTTATAATTTGTTGGCAACAGGGTTGCGTGACATTTTCAGAACTAAAAATAAGTTAGGCTGACCAAACGTCCTCTTTTGCCCGGACATGTCCACTTTTCACGTCCCATCCGGGGCGTCCGGGTTTTTTTTATAAACTAATGATAATGTCCGGTTTTCTGTGTGTTTATGTGTGTGTCTGTGTGTGTTAGAGTGCGGCACGGGCCGCATATTTCTGTCCGAACCCGAACTGAGCCCGACAATATTTAATGACCAAAGCACTGAGTTTGTGTCACACAGTTGTTATGGTTACAGGCTATTTAACAGGCCGGGCGTGCGCCGTGGGTGCTCAGCTGCGGAGAGGGAGACCTCCGTGTTTGAGACGGGAGCGGGAGGCGGGAGGTCCGACGGTTCCAGCAAGAGGAGAGAGAGAAATAAAACAAAATAAGATAAAATAGGAAAACCTGTCTCCCTCTTTTATTTTATTTTCAGCGTTTAATCAAGGCGGAGGCGGGCGGCTGGAGGTCCGAGGCTTCCAGCGAGGAGAGAGAAACAAACAGCCAATGTGTGTCTGTGTGTGTTATGTTCAGGTGTTGTCACGTAAATAACAGCGCCCAAGCAATAAACAGGACAGACAATAGGATTTTATTTATTTTTACACTACATTTTCACTGAAAGCTGACCGAATCCGACCCGAGCCCGAATACAATTTATAGCTACATTTTTGACCAATCAAAATCGCCACACTCTACTGTGTGTATGTGTCCCTATTGGGGCCTATCTGAATTTCTGTCTTTGAGAGATATTATTTTGTAATATAACTGAATTTTCTATCCATACATATAAATTTTAAATATATTAAAATGATAAGGCATCTTTGAGTAAACTGCGAGTATCATTTAAGTAGGCTATGTCGTGGCCGGCCGAGTGTCCTCTTTTTTGGAAATCAAAATATGGTCACCCTAAAATAAGAGGCTGAAGTATTTACCATCTCTGCTGCAAACAATGTGACATTACAAAATAGCAGTTATGGGCACTGACTCCTTGTTAAGCAAAAGGGATTATTCTCTACCAGTTAATGGACTGCAATGTTTTGGATGCGTGTGCAAGGTACTACAAGGGGTAACAAAAAACAGGATGGAATGGAACAGTTCTATTGGTACCACCCATAACATTTGACAACAAAAATCCAAAAATAGATGTTTTAATGTGTAACGAACTAACCTGTACTAAACCAGACTGCCTGCTGGAAGGCTTATGATACAGGAGACCACTGTCTGGAATAAAGTTTATCTATCTATCTAACAGTCAACATTGGCTTTTCTAATCATGACCATCCTCTGTCCTGAATCTTGTCCAAATAGTAAAGAGCTCCAGGGATGACAATTTTTTTCTTTTCTTTTCTTTTCTTTTCTTTTTTTTTTTTTGTAGGCCGACGCTACGGTTAGCGTTGCTTTGTTTCTTTTGTCAAAAAGCAGATGGGGTTTTTCCATTGGATTTTGGATTTCTGCAGAAAATAAGCTCTGTGGCAAACAAACATTTATGATACTTACATGTTTTGTTCTGCAGGATAATCTTCACATAACACTACTTTTTATGATTTTTGAAGCCTAAATACAATAACCAGAAATAAATTACACAACAGTCGCATGACTTAACATCCCCACCACAACAACGCTGTAAAGCCATGCTCGGCATGCTGACATTCTGCAGTCTCATTTCGCCACTTCTTAGCAATTGCCTTTTTCAAGACACATAAAAGCTTCAAAGTTCATGAGTGGGGTATTTACTGACATTTCAATTATCACAGCAGAAACCCATTTCAAACAGCCATTAGCCCTGTTTCCACCAAGCAGTCTGGCATGGTTCAGTTCAGTTCGGTACGCATTTTTTCTATTTCCACTGTAAAAAGTTGTGGATGGTACCAATGGAACCTTCATTATTTTTCCCATTTTCTGTTGGGGTACCTAGCACACAGATCTGGTACTATAAGGTGCAGCTAGAAACACTGCAGTCAGTTGAATGGTCAATGGAGGACGGTCACTCTTGCTGAGGGCTGAGTTGTGGCTAGTTTTGAAGCTTAAGTAACCACTGTTCATAATGCGACAAGTTTTACATTTATAAGTAAACTAGAACTATAAAATAAAAGGACATTTTGCTGCCTCTCGCAGCTGCTGTAGTTTCAGAAAATATTACCTTAAAGCTACTCTTACCTTTCTTGCATTTCATACTGCAAAAAATTTGAACATCCACAACTCCACCTCCCTCCAGAGGCCTACTCCCCCTCCATTACATCTGGGGGGTGTGGGGGGGGTGTTACGCGAGCAGTTGCATCAGTCAGAGGCCTCCATGTGGGGAAGACAGACAGGACGCTCGGCCAATCATTGCATTAGGTCCGAATGTAATGATTGGTCGAAGTTTTTATCTAAGGTGGAATTCACTTACATTTCAGTGTGCCATTAGCTTATTAATAGCATTTTAACCTAAACAAAGAAAAGCGTAAAAATTTCCAGAAAGGTAAGTGTTGCTTTAATTCACTGGGCCGACTGCTGGCAACTTTTAAGTTGGAACGTTTACGTGCAATGTTATTCAATGCATGAGTTGATAAAGTGATTTTAATAAAAAAAACCTTAAATTTCAATATGACAACTCTGACCATTCCATTAGCTTTTATTGTCTCTCTTGGATGACATACACTTTTAGTAATGCGTGAATGAGTGTTTCAAAATATATATTAATTTTGATGGGAATATGTGAACTACATATATTCTGATCCTCACTTGGAGAAAATAAAAAAAGTGTTGTGGAGTGTTGTTCCTGTGGGCTACAGTAACACTAAACCCCTGAGCTTGCCTGAGGACTAAATGCACACACCCTCTGTTTTAAATATCCCATCGAGTGAGACTCTCACAACATCCAGTTTTTTGGTTCTGAAAATGACGGCATACAACCTCGTTCTGTGGATGATAAATGAGGTGCAGACTTCCATCTGTCTCACCAGTAATAAGGAAATACAGTGAGTGCTGGACAGAGCAGTGAGTGACAATAACCCCGCCCACATTTAAGGGTACAGTTTGCAGTGGAAATGCTAAATGGACCTCGGGTCTAGGTACCATGTCTGAGGGGTTACTTTTGGTTCCAAAGGTACTATACTGAAAGTGTTTGGTGGAAGCAAGGCCATTGACTTTAAGACGAGGGAACCGGGAGTTCTTAAATGTTAACTCATTTCTGAGTCTTAGGACTCACTCCTTGAGCACTCTCTTTGCATGCCTACACCTGACTAAACCTTAAGAGGTGCAGATGAAGAAATGGCCACATTAATCATTCTTGTAATGCCATATATGTTTTGGGCTGTGCTGGCTGATGATCTTATCCTGTTGGCATAAACAAATATCAAATTACCTATTTTGTTGTTTAGTTTCCAGGATGAACACATTCAGCAATCTACATTGTTTTATGCTTGTGTAAATGTTAGTAAATCACCTCAAATAGAAGTGATTTGTAGAGCTAAAGCATGCAGAAACACCTGTTTATCTGTGGATGAAAAGCAGGACAGATATGGTTTTCAGTAGATTATAGCTGTGTTGTCATCATGGGCTTTTCAGTATAAACACTGTAACACTGAACTCATTCAGAAAGACATAAAACAACATTTGTGCTTTGCTGAATATTGTATTTATACCCCCCCTTCACACACCACCACCCCCACCGTAAAATAGCCGGCAGCCATGCAGGGCAGAGGGCTGATCTCTAATACCCCCTCCACCACCATCACCACCACCACCCCCCAACCCCCCTGTCAGCCCCACCCCAACAGAACTCCCCCTCATGTCCAGCCTTCCCAGCAGGGTGTTTACCCTGCCACCTACTTTATCAGTAAATAAATAATGGCAACATAAAGTGCAGTGTGGAACCGGTGCTGAGATTGGATAACAGTCGGGAAGGCGTGGCGGACTGTAAAATATTAATGATCCTGATTACTTTCTGCAGTGGTGACACAGGCTTCCTGAAATGCTTCATGACAGAGATGGGCTTTGTTGTGGATGAGCTGCAAATCAGAATAAAGAGTTATAAAAGACACATCGCAGAAATGTAGAGAAACGTCAGCATACAAATAATACAGCTAAACAGAATAAAGATGGAGTCATTTGGTCTTTTGTAAATTGCTGTCAGCTTCCTTTGAATGTTCTCTGCTTTCAGAGGAATCCTTATTGTTGCTTGGATTGGGTTTGGCTTTAATCAGAGTTTCTACAGTTTAGTAGTTAGATTAAATACTTTTTCAATGCTAGTAGGAATGAAATTTAAGAGCAATTTTACAATAACCAAAATTAAAAAAATAAATAAACCAACATCAAATACGTAGGGTTAGGGACAGTTTTGCCCAAAATATTTATCATAATATGTGGCTTGATTCGTTGGCAGATTTTCTGGCCAATTTTGTGTTTCTCACTCTGCATTCTCACACTGCCCTGATTCACATCTAACAAGGTTGTAAAAAAAATTCATAAAAACACTGAGCCTTGTTTAAGCCATGCTGCAAAATCTTGGCGAAATAGCCATTTTTCATTTAATTCGGACTCCCCCATGTCGTTCAGGGCACAGTGACAGCAAGCCAGCAAACAGTAGATCCTCTGCTCAGAGCATCCCAACCATCTGTGTGATGTTAATGTGAGAGGAATCAGTAAATTATTAAAAAAAAAATTATATACACACACACACACACACACACACACACACACACACACACACACATATATATATATATATATATATATATATATATATATATATATACACACATATATGTATGTATGTTACCAATTATTTTGAGATTGTCTGAGTGTTATAAAGGGCATTTTAATACCTTTAACACCTTATTTTAAGATTAATGAATTAGGAGTAACTTTTTCAGGATCTGCAGAAGTGTAATGCTTAAAACTGTACTCCCCGTTCAGTAATGTCATTGCAATAAACAGTCATACTTTAATTTTTCTTTTTTTAACTGTATTTGATTGGAAAAAGGATAAAGAAAAGCAATTGGGGTGGATTCCTTGAATATTAAGAATGTTTCTCTAAAGTTACCTTAGGTTGGATGAATATCACACAAAAGAATGCTTTTTAGAAATAACTGACAATAATTTAAACTATGTGTGACTGTGGTTAATGGGCAGAAACATGCAGTGAAGTCAGTAGTCCCAGACGAGCATCCTCAGTATAAATATCACTTTAGCTGAGGGTGTTAATGTGGAGGAGGTCCCTACATTTCATTGTGTGTCACAAGTAGTTTTATCCTCAGTAGACCTTGTTCGGGGCCCCACTGGAGTCTCCAGATGCCCAATGAAAAGAGAAACACAATGTAGACAAGCCCCCTGACAGAACAGGGCCCCTCTGAATTATCACCCCACTCCTCCTGGCTAATTAAAATTTTGCTTGTAACTTATGTCAGCCATTTGAAGGCTGACAATTCCCTAACCTCCCCCTCATTTTAATTTGTGGCACGTGTGCATAAATTGTTACAAGGGGAGTGGCAGTGATGCCGGGCACAAACCAAATCACGTTTTTTAGCCACTCTAAATGCTCTGCCTCTCCCGAGGCGGGTCTGGCTGGGTTTAGAGGTCCTTCACTCTGCTGAGGACGACTTGATTGATAAATGCCAGGGAGGATTTGTCAAAGCAACTAGACTGCCCCCAGTGGGACATCAATATGGTTCATTTAGACTCCCACTAGGCTCAGACTGCCTGTAGAGAGGAGATGCTACAGAGACCAGTAGGGAAATGTGGGTTGAGCCAGGCAGGCACTGCTGCTGCTCTGTGTACAGGCTAGTGTGCTACAAGAAAGGAAATGGCTAACTCCTGTATGTAAGGATAAACCAGCAGGGAACAGTTCCCTGTGTGTGTGTGTGTGTGTGTGTGTGAGCAGTGACTGAGAAAGCAAGAGAGAAAAAGAGAAGAAAAATGTTGAGAAAGCCTGGCAAAGCTGGGAGGGATGTGTGTGTGTGTGTGACTGACTAAAAGACAGCGAGAAAGTGTGTGTGTATAGGTGTGTGTGTGTGTGTGTGTGTGTGTGTGTGTGTGTGTGTGTGTGTGTGTGTGTTTGAGGCTGGAGTGCTCAAGAGCAGGAGTGAGGGTGATCCAGGGTTCAGTGTGTGATTGGCTCGTCTCAGCTGGAGGAGCTTTTAGTCCATTTCCCAGCAGCCTCTAGGACAGATGCACTGCCCTGAGCCATAATCTGTGTCTCGCTTCAAATGACAAATGGCACAGTGTAGAATATTGCATTATATATTAAGTACCAGCAGTCACTAAGTTATAGGATGCTGCTGCTGCCTGCAGCACTTGTCGCTCACTAAGCAGACTCTGTTTTACAACAGTCAATTAGATCCAGACCATAACCTGCTACTAAATCTAGACCATAACCTGCTACTAAATTCTGTCCTGCTTAGACCACTCATTTATCTTTGTACTCACTGTGAAATAAACATGTCTGTCTGAACATATTTGCTTGCTTAAAAATTCCTTAAATACTTAATTTTTAAAGGCTGACCTAGTTTAACAATTTTAAGGAATTACTGCAGTTATTTTGATGTAATTATTGGTTATTAGAGTGGTCTAAAACATTACAAACATTAATGGTAAGAATGTTTATGATATTTCTTCCTGTAAATTCTAATATGCCTAAACAATATGGCTAAAAATGTGATCATCATAAAATTTTTTTATATCAGTCAATATCAAGCTGAAAGGGTGATTTTTGCTCCTGAGTTAAAGTTGAAGAAATCAATGCAGAAACCAACAGTTAACTGTGGTTTCAGCTATCTTTTATTGTCAGAATATGACAAACATTTGCCAAATGGCAGAACATTTCACAAATCTGAGGTAGATTCAAAATAGTTATAATCAAAATAATGTTAATAAATAAAACAATAAATTCTGGTCAGCAACATGTGAAACTCTTTGTGCAGACTGTTTAAAGCATTTTGTAATAATGAATAACTAGACAAAAGAAAAAAATCTCAGCTGTGGTCAGATTTAAAGCCACAGTATCTACTTTCTGCTGTTTATCAATCAAAACAGTAACAAAACTTTGATGACCTCTTGAAGTAGTGAGGGATCATTCATTGCTGATGGAGGTCTGTTTGACATGACTAAAGCAGATACCACAGTCATGGATAAGTTAATGTATTACACTCCTATTCATGCTACATTTAGTCACATTTAGTCACGTTTAATCACGTTTTAAATCTAGTCTCGAACTCACTTTTACAGAATGGCTTTTCTTGCCAACTGATCTACTTATGTTACTATACTATATCTATTTTACTCTATCATTCCTATCATCATCACTATTATTATTATTATTATTATTATTATTTCAAATTGAGTTTTTTTTGTGTGTATTTTTTGCAGATATCTGTATATGTATGCATAAATACATAAATGTATGTGTTTATGTGTATCTGTGGGTGTATGTATGTTTTATTAATATTCCTTTTGTTCTGTATTTTCTGCATCCTGGCAAAGCACTTTGTGGTTTGATTTGAAAGTTCTTTGCATTTTTCTTATTTTTATTGTTCTTGATCTTCTTCTTATGTTATTCTAATGAAATAGCTGTAAGTCAGTCATGCTAACTTGGTAACTTAGCATGAGCATTAGATGAGTCGACTAACTATACACATACTGTAGCTGACGTTATGTGGTGGACTCAGTTGTGGGGTAGACAAGGCTGTTATCCCTGACCAAAAAAATCATACTAAAAATAATATTGAGTGTGTTAAATGCATAGACTGTAAAAATAATGGACATAGCTACCATGACGTCACCCACTGGTTTGTGGATTCCCATTTTGAAACCTCAAGCTCTGCATCCCAGCTGTCACCATCTTGTTTTTTTGGAGCCAGAAGTGACCATATTTGGGAGACAGGCTGGAGCTGTGGAGGAGCGAGGGGTTGATGTGACTCTATCTGCAGACAGTCTGTCACTGAAAGCAGCCTGCTATCAATTATGTGTAACTTTAAGCCATAATAAAATGTAAATGGTTGAGTTATATAGAAGTTCACATAGAAATTCACCCTTGGTACAGTTGTCATGAAGGGAAGAATTAGCCAGACAGACCAAAACCATTTTTTGTACCAGGCTGTAAACATGTTTATTTCTGCTGTAAAGTTGGGCATTTTAACATGGGGGTCAATGGAGACTCACTCTTGGAGCCAGCCTCAAGTGGTCATTCAATGTCCTGCAGGTTTTTTTTTGCTGTTGTTTTTAATGCACTTCAGTGTTGGCTTCATTTTTCAGGCCTTTACATTGCCGCTTGGTTGAAAGCTGTTGGAATGTTATAATGTAATGTACACATTAGCTTGGGGGCTAGTCTTGTCCTCCTCTTCATCTTCTTCGATGACAACAACCACTACTACTTCTTCTTCTACAACTGCCATTTCAGCTGCATTACCGCCCCATCCTAAGGTGGAGGGTGACACGGGAGTAGATTTTCACTCCTGTACCATCCCAGTCCCACAAAAACAACTCCCATCCCAGTCCCGGAAGAATGACTCCCGTCCCATGTTGTGTTTTTAAATAATACAGAACATAGTATTTATCCATATTAGAACTGCATATTCATATATGAAAAGAAAAAGAAACCGAAACGGAAGCGAGGAATGTGAACAAAGAATTAAAGTGGAGAGGGAGTGAGGTCAAATATAAGGTAAGATTATGTTTCTTAAGCCATTGAACTTTTTAGCAGAAACGTTTCCTGATTGTTTGTCTTATTGTTCCATGGCACACAGTAAATATGCTCTATTCGTTTAACATTGGATTGTTAATGTGCTAACCAGGCTAACCAGTGTCAAGACAGTGTTCTGGTTTTCCTTTTTGGGTGACGATTACAGACGACGGCCATCTGCTGGTATTTTTCACTCGCCTGATCAGACAACTGAATGAGGCATTCCACTTGTCCGAACATTAATATCGTGTTGCAGCCCGTTCTCATTCCAAAACTGTCCAATACCACTGCTTTGTCAGTGATTTTGGCATGCGGGAGCCTAGTGGCCGCTTCCTGAAGGCCAAATCAAGATGTTTTTCTACACCTAACTACGTGCATTTGTTGCCTAAACCAAACCATGTGCTTTTGTTGATGTCCAGGTGTTGGTAGCGCGTCCTGGAATGTCCACATCAAATGCCAAAGGATACTTAGTGTGTAATATGTAGACTTGAAAGAATGGCAATATGTGATGACTTGGGATGAGAACATGTCGTGTGGCCTGATCATTAAATTAGCTGAATGAAATGAGGAAAATCTCCCATAAAAAAGAACTGGTGATGCTCATAAATTTGGCCAATCACTCATTAGCCCCTTTTCCACCAACATTTCTGTGAACTTTTATTTCCAGGAATTTATTTCCATGGGTAAAAGAATTCCTGTTAATCTGTGTGGTTTGCATTTCCAGCGCACCTCAAAGTTTCGAAAAATGTTTCAAATCAGGCTGATGATGTAGGGAACTGCCCATTGGTCCGACAGCCTATTGGTTCGACATCCCATTGTTCCGACCATATTAAACTCATTGTTCCGAAGTCCGTTCCGAAATCATCATGATGCCCTGTGGTTAAGGTCTGGTTAGGTTTAGGCACAAAAACCACTTGGTTAGGGTCAGGAAAAGATCATGGTGTGGGTTAAAATGAAAAAGAAAGTGACAAACACATAAGCCGTGAGCCTGCTCCGCCTCAAGCCGGTCGCGGCGCACCATACGCCCGCCGCGAGCCGTTCAGCACCGCGGACAGTCGGACTAATGGGATGTCGAACCAATGGGCTGTCGAACCAATGACATGGACCCATGATGTAGATGATTCGGCGTATGCCCTATATTTAGCTCCACCAGCTTGTTGGCTGGTTGTGCTAGTGTAGATAGTAGGGGCTGTTTGTCTCAGCCAGCAGCGAAGTTTTAAAGATAAATGTCAAACTAAGCTAGTCAACATACAGACAGCTGTCGTTTGAGTTTATTAGTAACAACTCGCTATCAGCCGAACTAGCGTGCTGTCAAAATCAGTATGAAGTGTGTTAGTGTGTTAGTGTGTGTGTTAGTGACAGTGGATGAGAGACTGTAGACGGAGCATACTGAATATTACTGTCTACACGTTTACATGTTCATGCTTGCTGAATACACGTACTGATAAAGTATTGGCTTCTTACTCGCTAAGGTTTAATTGAACTTACAGTAACGAGTGTAGCTGCTTCACTTCGTTACCAACAGGGCCGCTCGGCTGTTCACTGGATACCTTGTCGTGTAGGCGTCGGTGTGTGTGTGTGTGTGTGTGTGTGTGTGTGTGTGTGTGGAGGAGTTCAGCGCCGGCACAGAAGGCTGCAGGATGATAATGAATTTAACCAAAATGTGTAAAAGTACCGATAAAAAAACTGATACCATTAGCGCTTATCAATACTACGGTCTTTAATAATTTAGCCCCGGGGCTAATTTAGTACCGAGTTTTGGTACCCATCCTTAATCAAAACACAAGCGAGGTGAAGCTTGTAGAAATGAAATAAAGTTTGCAGCCATACTGGCACGGAAGTGTGGAATGCTGCAAGTGTGTGTTCCACCAATCAGTGTTCTTCAGCAAACAGCCCCACCCCTCAAGAATTCCGGGGAATCTGAAAAGTCCTACCCCCCTACTAGGTACTTCTTTCAGGGAAAGTTTGGGGTTGAGGGAAAGTTTTTTCCCCGGGTAATTTCGGTGGAAAAGCGCCAAGGTTTTTCAAAATCCCGGGTAAATGATAAAAGGTCCTGTGGTGGAAAAGGGGCTATTGTCTCCTTGCCCATGCTGTCAGTCTCTCTTAGTTTGGGTTAACTCTGGGGCTAACTGTTTGCATCACATGGACATTACCTAACGGTTATTTAAAACTTTACCAACAGGATTGAGCTGTTTTAGTTTCTGTGTGCATCTGTTGGGACTGTTAAACAACTCAGTGTTAGAAGTTAGCCGTTGCTGCTGTGTTAGCCCCTGCTAACCTGCTAACTGACTAGGGTGAGATGGTCCTTCAGCGTTGCCTCTAACCTATGTAACTGCAGCAACAGAGAGTCTGCAGATTTGTCTTATGTTAACTTTATTTATGGTTTAATAGGCTAAGGGAAGCCTGGTTGTTCAATAAATTAATTTCAAATTGTCCTTGTTTTCCGTTGTTGGCAAATTTATATAGTAACATAGTGTAAGTATTCTTACATTTAGCAGCAGAAAAATGATGACCTGATGAAGCTGTAAGCACAACGTGTTGCTCTGCTTTATTAAGTCTTGATCCAAGGGCGTAGGTTTGATTTTCACATTGGTATGGACATAAAAGTGCTCCATGGCGGCGACCTGTACGTTGATGATTTTTTAATGCAATTTCACGTCATGTGAAACTGATCACTGCTTTATAATGCATATTTAGATATCTACACTAAATACAAGAATGTCTTGGTTAATGTATTCTCTAATGTTATCAGTTACATGAATATACACTGATAACTTCACCACATCTGTCCGTATGTGCTTCCCAGGGTAAACTATAATAATAACAATAACAGTATACTCCGAAGGGGCTTAACTTCAGTACCAGCCTGCGGTCTGCAGTTGGGTTGGTAATAGTGATCCGAATTGATATTGATATCGGGTAAAAACATATATTATGCATGAATCAATATTTTTACTTACCCCTAGTCACAATGCTGAATCTCACTATCAACATATATCCTTCACGATTCAATCTCACCTGTGAGGCTCCTGTCTCTCCTCTATCTCCTCCTGTCTCTCTTCCATTTCCTTCTGTCTCTCTTCCTGCCTCTCCTCCTCCATCTCCTCCATCTCCTCCAGTCTCTCTACTACTTGTCATCTGACAAAAAATATATTGATGCAAGACATGTGAACAGTGGGACAATTTGAGATGCAACAGTCATAGATTTTGATTGTTGTAGCCTGAGGAAAACATACTGTATGTTTTACAATTGTGTAATTCATTAAACAACATCTGAATGTATATAGGCTAAAGAACAGCCATAATGTCAACACAAGTTAGTCAGCTTCATCATGTTAAACATAAATAAAATAAATCAACAAAAATGTAAATGCTCCAAAATCATTATAATACAACTGTGTGCAAAATGTTGCACTTACACCCAATATCTATTACATGAATATGACTCAGTGTTCTTACTGGGTGTTTTTACTGGGAGCAGTGGATCTGTATTCTCCTAAGTCTCTCCTTCACACACCATGGATGCTGAAGACTGTCACTGAAGGAGCTATTATTTATAGTGTTTACACTTTATTTATTTTATTTATTCAGACTGTTTATATCATGTCATCTTACCACAAACATTAATTTGGGGCGGCAGTAGCTCAGTCCATAGGGACTTGAGTTGGGAACCAAAGGGTCGCCTGTTCAAGTCCCTGTCCAGACCAAAATATGGAGCGTGGACTGGTAGCTGGAGAGGTGCCAGTTCACCTCCTGGGCACTGCCGAGGTGCCCCTGAGCAAGGCACCGAACCCCCTAACCGCTCGGAGCGCCTGTCATGGGCAGCCCACTCTGACATCCCTCCACTTAGTGCATGTATAGGTCCAGTTTGTGCATGTGTGTGTTCAGACTTGTGTGTAATTGACAAACAGAGTGAAAAATTGAATTTCCCCTCGGGGATTAATAAAGTATATAAAAAAAAACTACAAAAAAAACTGTGTCATCACTACATGACATCTATGACTGCTGATGGAGCATGTGAAGTGGAATTTCATGTTCTCTGGCATATAATATTGATCTAATAGTTGCCAAACTTAGCTCAGCTAGTATTAGCTCGTTAGCATCTCATTACCTAGCAAAGAGTTGCCTAGGAACGCCATTCAGTTAGCCTAACATCAACAGGTGTTTGTTTAGCTAATTTATTGAACCAACCGACTCACCGTTCACACTCGGTGCTCCGGTGTGGAGCGCTAATGGTGACGCACGTGTATGTGTTGTTCCCGGAGCGCTAATGGTGACGCACGTGTATGTGTTGTTCCCTCATGAACTGCCGTGAACTGTACGGTGATGCGCACCCACAAAGTCAGTGGAGAGAGCGGCGCTGGGGAGGACCAATCACACGTTACCAAAATAACGGTAGAGCCAATCGATGAGCAATACGAGGTTAGAGGCGGGACGTATGGGAGACACCAACGATTGTTAACCCTTTGTGTACCATATTGAGCAGACGCCGACAGCCAGTGTTTATGTTGGTAGGGACAATACAGAAGGGGCTGAATATTGGTAGGGACGTGTCCCTACCCAATCCTACGCCTATGTCTTGATCCTCTTCCAAAGTCCTGTCTTGTGTGCGGTATGTAGCCACAACATATGTGTTTTTTTCTTTACATAGTTATTCTTACATTAGCCTTCACTTTATTTTGTATTTATGTATGATTAATGAATAATCATGTTATATGTTTGATGCAAACCATTTATATCTTACTATATTGACGTATATATCTATTGGAGGGTTTGGCCTGTGGGCCTCTTTTGCTGATCCCTGCTGTAGTACTTCTCATTTTACAAGATCCAGATATTTAGAGCTCTTAACCCAGTATGTGTCATTTAAAAGGACTAGTTCTTTTATCATCACGCCTTGACAGTTTAGCTTCTTTGATCAACCACAGACATCACCCACCCCCATTAACAACTGGTGAATTCTGTATTGGGGTGGTTTAAAATGCAGTCTGTTCAGTCATACAAACAAAACCACTTTTTTGTCTCTATTTAGTATTTGCATATTAAGATAAAACATTAAATAAA
The DNA here is from genome assembly GCF_006386435.1 of Epinephelus moara. Lineage (NCBI taxonomy): Eukaryota > Metazoa > Chordata > Actinopteri > Perciformes > Serranidae > Epinephelus > Epinephelus moara. The sequence continues at coordinate 5,430,730 of NC_065513.1, forward strand.
TTATGGAAATCTTCATGTGTCTTCATGACACTCGATCTACAAAGATAACTAGGTGTTAAAATCAGAGTAAACAGAGAAACACAACCAGAAACACAAAAAGTGCAAAAGTGCTTCCAGTGACTGCTCAATGTATTTCACTTCACATCAGTGCATTTCATCAGAGCTTCTGACCCTTCGTCCTCGCCATGACCTCACCACGGTAGGATGGCCTGCATCACAGCTCCCTTCCAAACAATTAGGCACAGTTGCTGTCACCTTAGCCTGAAAGGGCACTGCAGGATTTGGGGTAGACAGACAAGCAGAGGCTTTCTCACTGAGGATCCCAGTAGGTAGAAAAAGTGAGAAGAGATGCCTAGAAAACATCTGACCTACATGAAGGTCTCCTCTGGTCACATGCATTACAGAGCTCTCACTAGACCCGTGAAACCCCCCCCAGAGACTAACAGCAAGCAGTGCCTCTGTTCCATCAGCAAAAATGGTTCTACCTGAAAAAAAGATACAAAGGATAGTGAAATATTTATGTAAGACTTAATGTAAAATTAATAGATATTGATTGCATAGTGATAGTCTACAATGAAATGAATTACATAATTTATTATTTAGAGAACACTGTGTGACAACAACATGTGAACCACCACATACTTTTATTTTCACTTGAAGCACCAACTCGTCCCTTGCAACTTGTTTCTAACCCACTGGGAGAAATCAAAAATCTTTTTTTTTTTTTTTTTTTTTTGCACAGTGACAAACTGGGTCGTGCAGCACTAACAAGTACATAAATCGGCTTCATTTTTTACTTGTAAGGTTCACATACAAAACACTTGCCTTTCGCTAGGCACACTGACCCTGCATATACAACATGTTAATGGTACCACAACAATAAATAGCACAGGCCGCATTTAACATTGCATAAATTAGCCTAGCGATTAGCAGTTGCTCATATTCATAGCCTCATGTTAGCTTTTTACTTCTGCCGATTGCATTTAGGCTTCAAAAATCATAAAGTGATGTCCATTAAGATTATCTTGCTGAACACAACATGTAAGTATCATAAACCGTTGTTTGCCACAGAGCTTTTTTTTCTGCAATAATCCAAAATCCAATCCAAAAATCTCATAGGCTTTGAATGAGGGAACCAGGACAATGCTAACTTTCGTGTCAGCCTACAGAAAAACATCATCCCTAGAGCACTCTATTTATCATTTCTTAATTGTAAAATAAAATTAAGTGTAAACTTTGTTTTCACTAAGGGAAATTCATTCTAGTTTACAAAAGTAAACAGGAGGTCCACGTCACTTAATGTGTGAATGTGAAAATTTAGTGAGCTGCACTGGTGATTGGCTTTGCTCTGGTTGGAAAAATTTGCAAAGTTTCGAGGTTAACAAATCTGTTCTTGTAGATGCTAACCATTACACTGTCACCAGTTAAAATGGCAAATGGCAATATTTCACATCAGCTGTTGCTGGTGTTGATTCCATGATGTGGATGGCAGCCCAAAATAGAACTTGGCTTTTGTCTCGTGTTTTTTGTGTTTAGGCAAAGCATCTAATTTGTAAAATAGAGAAGTGCACTCAGTGGAGTGCAGATCTCCACCAGGCAGCCACCGGAGCTGATCATGGCCACTTTAGACAACACACGCAGAGCAGTGGTGTCTGGTGGATATGTCTCTCCTGGCTCCCTGGCTACTGTCAAGATGGTGGCAAATATAACAAAAGAGGGTTTTCTCCCATCTCGTATTGTGCCTAACTTGATTGGTTCATAAAAAATAGGGTATATAATTAATCTGCAGATACTCTAGTTAAAAATAACACCAAACCTTTTTGTCTTCTGTTTGACGAAGGCCAAAATGTGGCCTGCAGCAGACAGAAAGGCTTCTTGATTTTGACCTAGGCATCTGCCGAAAGTGCCTTATGCTCTGTGCTTTTGCTAGATGACTTTGTTGAGGACTTGTGGCCCTACTGACTGGTCAAGATAAGTGAGGAGCCAGCATTTCAATAACGGTATAAAGCAGTAAATAAAACAGGTTTTTCAACCATTGTGAGTCACTGCAAACATAAGAGGTCCTTGAGCACACAATTATAAATGTGCACACAAATTATGTGGGTTATTGGTCCAGTAGTTTGTGAGATTAGTTGCGGACAGACAGATACACACACGAACGCAAGCATGCATACATGCACACTTGCACACTTGCATGCACACATGCACACACACAACCAAATGCAGGATCCCCTCCAAGCTTACACCTGGCAGAAATAATAAATGTGCTTTGGAGGAGACAGGGTTGAAAATGGAGAAGTCAGACTGCAAACTGAATAAGAAGAAACTTGACTGAGTGTGAAATAGGGGTGATTGCTGCACAGGTTAAAGCAGACAGGCTGTATTGTTTGGTGGTCATAGTTGATGCATCCAATTAGAGAAAATCTGTTGACTGGCAGCATGTCAACAGCAGTGTCATCTGCCAGCTCAGAGAGCTGAACCACTCCAGAAATTAAGAGGACATGTTTAGATACCAAAGTTGATGCCAAGACTTGTGTCGCTGGGCATCAACAAAGCATAGGTGCCACCTGAGGGGGTCAAGGGACAACAGAGCTCACCCACCTCAGTGTCAGGCTTTATAATTGGACACTAGCTTGTTTCAGAGAGAAAGGTAGCAGAGAGAAGCTGACACAGATCTGGCACAGCCTTAAGTAACTGTGATCTTAACAGATGACCTGTTTTTTTTTTTTTTTTTTTAGGTACAAAGAGCACAATAAATCAGTGACTATAGGATGCATGCCACTACATACCAGGCCACTGAAACATGCAGATACCCGGAGATTGTGACTAACAAGTTTTAACAAGCACACCAAAAATTTGATTTCATTGCATTGGCATAGAAGCAAAAATCTTTAAAGCAGTTATCTTAAAATCTGGACAAATAAAAACTGTTTGCGGGGCTGGAAATCACCAGAAGTACTACAAGTTACCAGTTTATTAGCAACACCTGTAGAATCTATTGCAATCTTATTAAAGCACTGTAATGAACTATGTCAGAGAAATGCTGATTCATACATATACATACAGGCCTAAAGTACACACATGCACAAACAGGACCTATACATAGAGACAGAGCGCAATGCGTCATAATCTGAAAGCCACGCCCCCAAAGGGGAAATGAGGCCCGCTTTCCCCTCACACTTTCACCCTCCGTTTCCAGCCTGTTGAGTTTTCCCAAGCCCAAATGCTGAAAAGTTGCTGTGTGGTGGGCTGCATGGCCAATAAGGCTAAAAACCCAGAGCTTAGCTTTTATCAGCTGCCGAGCAGAAAAATGGAACCTTGTAGAAGACAAAATTGGATACAGGCAATAAAATGTGAGGCTTCAACAGGGAAGAAATTGTGGGATCCTGACACTTCGTATGCCAATGTGTGCAGCAGACACTTTGTCAAACCCTCCAAATGTATTTTTTAGAATAACAGTTAACTGTATTTATGTATGTTAAGCTAAAGTATTGACAGTATGAATGCAACTTCTGTTATAATTGTGCCCAGCGGTCCGCGATTCAAGCAGTCCATTCCAGCGGTCCGCTCTAGCACTTCTGTCAATCTACCAGCATGTAGAGGCATGTCTCAAAACAACAACATGTGCCAGTAGTAGGAGCAGGCTGACGGCTGAGCATGCCGAAATGCACAGCTTCTTAAAAAACAATCTCCACATCATGTTTTTTCCAAGACAAGCAAGGTAAGGACGTAGAAGGGACACTGAGGTAGACCAGCAATATTAAGCTTATCAATATGCCGTTGCCTGTCTGGTGGGCATAGCGTGCTAAAATAATCCTTTGCCATCTTATTATTAGCTAATTATTAGCGAGCTATAGCTAATAATTTTAGCTAGCTAGCTAGCAATTCAGTCGCGGAGACTTGAAGGCATGGCCGCGGAGGCAGAATGACAGCGAACGAGCGAAGAAGCGGAGGAGAAAGCAGGCCTCGTTTCCCCTTTGGGGGCGTGGCTTTCAGATTTTGACGCGTTGCGCTCTGTCTCTATGCATTAAATAGAGAGAGATGTCAGAGCGAGGGGTCATGGTAACGCATGGTGAGTAATTGATAAACTAATTATCATCGTAGGGGTGAGGTATTCCTTTAGGCGGCAACCTCAAGTGGCCAACTTGGTATAGGGAGTCCGCTAAGGGTAGGAGGGTCAAACAAAAACAAAAACTTTCATCCAGGAGACTGTTGTTCATGTCCTGTGTGAATCCACATGTCAATGTTAAGTTATTTTAATAAAGTAATGTAGTATGTCATGTGATGTATTGCGATGGATTCAGAGTTTGCAGTGACGGCAATTATGTTCCGCCTCGTTAGTTCACTGCACAGACCGTTTAACCTGGCAACAACTGCAGCCGGCTCAAACGTGATTGGTCAATATCACGCGGACTACAAACAGCCTACAACCGGAAACCAGGGCTCTTCCGCTCTTCTTCCGGAGGCAAGATCTCCAGGGTTTGCCTACAGACTCTACATTCACTGAATGTAGAGTCTGTATATAGAGACTAGGTATGGGCTGGAGAATTGTTAAGGGGTGATGGACTCTGTGCTTACATCAGTGAAAGCTGGTCCTCAAACGTACTCAAAATTGATGGACAATGTTTCCCTGATGTTTAGATACATATTATCTGCCCAGATGTAAGGACCAGTGTTTTGTTGCTACAGTTAACATTGCTCACAATACACTACAAGAATGCACTACTGTTTCTGTTCTATGTTTTTTTTAGCAACTTTAACTGCATTTCATTGTGCAACTCTGTGTTGGACAATTAAAATTAAAGAATGACAATCCATTTTGACAAATGAAATACAAAGAGTGAACATAATGTGCCTTGGCAGTTCTGCACAGGTGCATTGAAAACAATATGAAATACCCACCACCACAGCTTTAAAGGGTTAGCCCACTCAAATGACAAAAACGTTATTTTCCTTCTAACCATGTGGTCATCATTAGTTCTATTTGTCGGAGTTTGAGTTCTTTGATGCTGAGACTTGAGTGTAGAAAATGAACGAATGGATGGAAAACATCTTACAATCCTTGAGGTATCATTCATAGTTATTTATTACATTATAAAGTCCAAAAGAAAATACATATTTTGACTAATTTGACTATCTCTCATGCAGACCACAAAATACAAGTAGTCAACATAATGCTGTGTTTTGGAAGTAACTTAATCTCAGGTTTTTTTTTTTTTTTTTTTTTTTTTTACTGTTGGCGGCTGTCAGATAAAAGAGACAGACTGTGAGCGCTGGAAACACAGGAAGTGAAGCTTCCAACTCCGCCCAGTCTAATTCTGTTTGCTGTCAGACTGAGCTGCACTGCAATTATCAGACTGAATGGTGCCTGTAGACCATAATTGCTTTGTTTTTCAATTATTTCATGAGACTGTAGTAATTTACTTCATTCTATTAAAATATGCCAATTAGACATTATAATTACAGTTTTCACTGTATCACTTTTCGCTGTCACTGAAAAGATGTAATACTGCTATTAGGGAAGAGCATGGGGACAGTTTAATATTGCCCAGGCACATTCACTGCTGTCTTGTTTGGAATTAATACAGATGCGACAAAAGCCACATGGTTATTTTTAATCTGCTTAAATATCACTTGTAACCAAACAGAAAAATATTAACAGTGTAGCAATATTTAAAAATGTGATATTGTTAATGGAATAGCTAAGAAGAAATAAACAGGCAAGACTATGGCTGCTTCCCACATCTATCATTATACACAGTGACAGTGTTTTTTTTGAGTAAAGGAAGTCCCACATTCAGGGTTGAAGTCCCACATTCAGAGTTCAGGGTTCTCTGTGGTTAGGTTCAGGCAACAAGAGTACCAAAGTCAGGGAAAGAATATGGTTTTAGTAAAAAACAATTTACTAGGCAGAAGGTCTTCTAGAAATTGGATACTAATACTTTTACCTTGACCAAATCATCATCATACATGCATATATACATTGCATCATTTATTATTTAATTATTATCCTCTCTCTTTTGTATGCCTCTAACAGCTGTGGCTGGAGGAATTTGGTCTCATTCATGAAATGTTAGTAAATCTGTGAGTAGACTTGCACATAAAAACCTTGATACTAAAAACCTACACCGGATTCATGAATGCTGTGGAAAACTCAGATTTGACTGTAGGCACGAGTGTATGTTCATCAACGCCAATCAATAGTAAACTGACAACACGCTCCCGTGAGTCAGCAATTAGCATACATCCCCGCTCATGAATAGCCAGTGACCACCATACGTATATGGAAGTGGTAATTGCTATGGATAGGTGCAAACCTGCAGACCTGCAAACATGGTGCAAAGAAAGAAAGAGAGGGAGAGAGAGAGAGAGAGAGAGAGAGAGAGAGAGAGAGAGAGAGAGAGAGAGAGAATCTTTCTTGAGAAATTGTGGAGAAATTTGTGAAGCTCTCTGTCCTGATTGAATAAGCAAGAACGGGAAGCCAGAAATATAGAAAATTCATGTAATAAGTTGATTTGAATAACTCATTCTCATTTTTAAGAAACCTAATCGGAAGCTTAAATCTGCTAAATGCCAACTAATTCATCTAAATGAATGGCAAGCAATATTTATGTGCATTTACACAAGTACTTAAAGCAGTCAGAAGAAGGTGAAGAATTTGTTAGTGCCTACAAAAAGATTGGAGCTACTAACATATTGATGAATGCTGAAAGACACGTAAATTTCCTTTCACGAACAGTTTACACACATATTCATTCTGCTCACATTTCATGGATGAGACCCATTGTAACTATTATCTGGTGTGGTGGTGGAAAACTGCTGTGAACGTTTATAAGCGCAGCAGGTGGTGGTGCTCTCCACCCACCTCTATGGAAGTAGGCTACTGCCATTGCTCTGATGTTTAGTTTCCTCAGATGGCTTGCACATGACACTCAAGATTGCCACCCTTACATACTGAGGATTTGTCAGTTATCTTTGTACTGCAGCTGGTGGTAAATTATCAATATCCCTGGGGTGAGTTATATCTAATGTGCTCTATGTTATGTCTGTTAATCAAACCTGACCTGGAGTACTTAATTGTTCTGATTTATTTTCCGAATCAGTCTTTATTCTTTGCCTGGCTTTCTCATATTGTTTCTTTCCCCAAATGTGGATGTCACAGCTGTGAAATCATTGAGTTGATCCACATGTGAGCTTCAGATCAGAGAGGGGACACCAAACTTTGACACCAAATTTCCAAATACGACTGTACTCATCCTCTCAACTGCTCATTTACACCACAGCACTTCCTGGGAGGTGTCTGTTCTGTTATCATAAGTGATGCATTAGGGGAAATTCCGGATTAATGAACATGTAAATATTTGGATCATTTTTGGAGTGAGGTGGCAGTTGGAATAAACATTATCCTGGTGTAAAAACCTTTTAGGGGGAGAGTCATGATGAGATCTTACTGCTGGGTATGGGAATGCAAACTTTAATGGATGGCAGACAGAGCTCTCTATTTCAGTCTTTACATATCACTGCATGACTATGATGGAAACACAGCTCAGATTTATGGGGGGTTTATAGTTAAACCTTTATTACAGGGACATTTACTCAAAAGGAGCTGTTAAGTTTTACTTTGTATTACTGTGCACTGCTGCTGTCTACCTGGATACATGACCCTGAGTGTAACATCAACTTGGTCACATTTTGGCTTGATGGTGGTCATATGTAACTGGTATGTGTTTGACCCAGATGCAGCACACAGGCCCAGAGCAACGTTTGGTAATGACCTTCATAGTAAATGGGAACTTAAAGCAGCTGTGCAGAACCATTAATAAAACTGCCCCTAGTTCGTACCACCCCCCCTTGAAGATCCGCATATTTATTTGAACCCAACAGCGACAAAAAAGCCTTTCTCTATATGGCTATTTAGCGTAGCCTCGCTTGGGTCGGACACACAGCGGAAGTCAGCAAACCAGAATACGGCACCCGAGGCGGAAGTGATTCTGCTCGCCCGCAGCGGCCCGCAGCCATTAAACCACAGAAGAAGAAGGAGCCGTGTTTACAGTGTTCTTCAAGTAAGCGGTACGCAACGGGCATTGCTGAACACATAACACCTAACAGTTTTACCTAGGCTGACTAAACGTCCTCTTTTGCCCGGACATGTCCACTTTTCACGTCCCGTCCGGGGCGTCCGGGGCGTCCGGGGGTCTTTTATAAGCTGATGATAATGTCCGGTTTTCCGTGTGTTTGTGTGTGTGTGTGTGT
>NC_065513.1:5439114-5439953 GCF_006386435.1 Epinephelus moara
CAGGTGTTGTCACGTAAATAACAGTGCCCAAGCAATAAACAAGACAGACAATAGGATTTTATTTATTTTTACACTACATTTTCACTGACAGCTGACCGAATCCGACCCGAGCCCGAATACAATTTATAGCTACATTTTTGACCAAACCCGGCCGACCCGTCGGGTACCATCGGGCTTGGATTGCCACACTCTAGTGTGTGTATGTGTCCCCTATTGGGGCCTATCTCAATTTCTGTCTTCGAGAGATATTATTTTGTAATATAACTGAATTTTCTATCCATACATATAAATTTTAAATATATTAAAATGATAAGGCATCTTTGAGTAAACTGCGAGTATCATTTAAGTAGGCTATGTCGTGGCCGGCCGAGTGTCCTCTTTTTTGGAAATCAAAATATGGTCACCCTAGTTTTACCAGAGATGTATCTATGAGGACTTGGTTGTACTTTTGATGTCATGGCAGATAACAAAGGAGCATCATGTAAAATTATCTGTGACTGTGACCATGAACACAAATAAACAGCAGGCGGTTGTCCTCAGTTTATAAGAAATTCAGAGCTACACCAGAACATTTATGAACAGGTCTTACTTTACTACTAATTTGTGTGTAACGTTAGCATGTTAGCATGTTTTCACTAATTACTTGGACTGACCTAACGTTAGTACCCAGATAGCACACATACATCTGGCCGACGTCGGCCTGAGGACTACACATCGGCCCTGAATTTATAATGTCTGACAAGCGTCGGCCGCATGGGCAGGTATCTTTAAATTTAATACTCTTTTGTCCCAGCTCATCAAACGTCTCTGTTACGTCGGCTTTAGGTCGGCCCAGTGCC
>NC_065513.1:5442711-5495606 GCF_006386435.1 Epinephelus moara
AGAGTTTCTTGTAGCGGACACAGATCCAGAGCCATACCTGTTTGAGCCGGAGTACACAGATGAGGAACTCCATGTGTTGGATGCTGAGCGGGCGAGAAGAGAGGCTGAATCCTCCGCTCCCATTTTGCTGCACAGAATGGGATTCGGTGCTACCATCGTTGGGGAGATAATCATCAGGAGGAAAAGCACCACAGAGAGTGCATCACAAGGAGTGAAAACTCTGCAGCAATCACTAATCCTGGTGTGATTGAAACTTTTTTTCATGTTCCTAAGATGAACTGGAAAAAACGCCCCAGTCCTGCAGGAGCTGATGGACAGCTTTCAGTCGGGTGAGTAATATCGTCCATGTCGTCTCTTTGTTTGCTTATACTGAGTGACCTAGCGTACCTGTCCCAGAGCAAGCTGCAGCTGTTGCTCACCGGTGTATCCTCCGCCAAGATGTACTGACCCCCTACAAGTGCCATGCTAACCGCTGAGACCCAGCCATTGGATGTACAGACACAAAAAAGATATCCATCATGTTGTCTCAATATGAAAATGATAGATGATATAACTCCCAAATCGGGCAGACTAATAATGCAGACTCAGCAGATGACTTGTTAACTGTTTATTCCTCCTTACACCGAACGTACACAGCTGCTTCTCATTGTTTCCAGTAGCACAACAACGGTTACTACATTACCCAGAATAACTTGAGGCTCACACTACTACGGTAGCCTTAGTAGCTCAAAATACACAACAGATTAGATCAGAACAGAAAGACGACAGGAGAATTTACTGAGTAATTTTGCTGTTTCCACTAATTACTTGGACTGACCTGACTTTAGTTAATCCTCTCGCTCTCCATAACAAATGCATGTGGTAATTGCCGGTTGCAGTCGAGATTTTACGACACCAGGCTGTGGGTGTCATACCGCTTCGACCAAAGGGGCGCTATAATCAATGAAAACAAAAAGTTCCGCACAGCTGCTTTAAGCTGATGAAGATATTCAGGGAACAGCTCATAATCCACACACAGTCTGTGGGTTCAGGGGCCAGGGAACGGGCCGGGCCGAACCCGGAAGCGGGACCGAGAATGAGGACGTGAGTCATCGGACCTAAACAGTTCAGTTCGCTAGCAGGCAGAGGTGAAAGAGAGGGGCTTACTGATGACATGGTCAAGAAGGCGAGGGGTCCGGACCCTGAAGACCAGTCCAGCGAAGCAGCAGAGCTGACAAGGGACAAGCAGAAGGGAAGTTGGGATCAGGCAGAGAAGTCGGGACCAGATGAGCAGACAGGACAGACCAGGACCAGGACCTCTCATCTGTACCATCCCCCTGCCAGTCCACCAGGTACTGGAGACCCCTCCCCCAGCGACAGAACCTGAACAGATGGTACACAGTGTAGGTAGGACCCGTATCAATGAGGCAAGGAGGTGGAGACAGAGCTGCAGCAGGCACCAGAGGACTCTCCCAGGCTGGCTGGACCCTGGAGACATGGAATGTGGGATGAATGTGAATGGACTGTGGAAGCTTCAACCTCGCCGCTGCAGGGTTGATGACCCTCTCAATTTCAAAGGAGCCGATGAACCTGGGGGCCAACTTCTTAGATTCCACCCAAAGAGGCAGATCTTTGGTGGAAAATTGTTTAGCAGAGGCTGAGTAGCAGTCTGTGGAGTGATGGAGGGCTGCCCGGGCTCGGGACTAGGTCCTGCCGTAGTGGCGGATAAGGGTTGGACAGAGGTGCATACAGCTTCTTTCTCCTGAGCCAGAAAGAGTGGTGGTTGAAATCCATGAAAAACATTGGAAGGGTGAGAGTCTCGTGGCAGAACTGGAAAGGGTGTTGAGGGCGTACTCGACCAACGTGAGAAGCTGGGACCAGGATGAAGGATTCTCAGAGACAATGCACTCGCAGCAATGTCTCCATCTCTTGGTTCATCCACTTGGTCTGGCCACTGCAGTGTGGGTGGAACTCAAAGGACAGGCTGACTGGGGTAGCTCGCAGAACTCCCTCCAGAAGATCAAGGTGAACTGGGGCCCCCTGTCTGACACCACCTCAATAGGGAGCCCATGGAGTCTGATATCCTGCAGCATATCTTCAGACTCCACGTCAATAGGGAGCCCGTGGAGTCTGAAGATATGCTGCAGAATGAGCTTGGCACTTTCCTTGGTGGTCGGCAACTTGGGCAGAGGGATAAAGGGGGCCGTCTTACTGATGCGGTCTACCACAGTCATGATGACAGTGTTGCCATCGGATGCAGAGAGGCTGGTGATGAAGTTTAAGGAGATGTGGGACCAGGGGTGACGAGGGGCTGGAAGTCAATGCAGAAGGCCAGCCAGAGCTGAGAGGGACGGCTTGTGTTGATTGCAGACCGGGCAAGCGTCGACAAACGTCCTCAAGTTTTGCCCACCAGATCTGTTGTTGAAGGACACCCTTGGTGCGCTGAATCCCGAGTTGCAGGTCAGTCAGGAGGAGTGAGCCCAATGCAGAACATCTGACCTCAGGGCTTGAGGGATGAACAGATGATCAAGAGGACAGTTGCTGGGACCAGATTATCCTCCAGGGTGGCTCTGACTTTCTTCTCTATCTCCCAGGTGATGGTCATGACCAGACATGGAGAAAATGGTATCATAGACTTGGGATTGCCCCCCCTAGAAACTGTCGGGACAGGGTGTCGGGCTTGACGTTGCAGGACCCTGGGCGATAGGAGAGAGTGAAGTTGAAGCGGGTGAAAAACAGGGACCAGTTGGCTTGGTGGGAGTTGAGTCTTTTAGCAGAACGGATATTTTCAAGGTTCTTGTAGTTAGTCCATACTAAAAATGGGGTCTTGGTTCCCTCCGGCCAAAGCAGCCACTCCTCCAATGTCTTCTGTTCAGCAGTGGACAGAAGATGGGAGAGAAAGGCGCAGGGGTGGAGCTTGGAGTCAGTGGCTGAGTGCTGAGAAAGCACGGCCCCCACTCCAACATCAGAGGTGTCTACCTCCACCACAAACTCCCTGTTGGGATCAGGCATCTGGAGGATGGGGGCTGACGTGAAGCGAGTCATAAGTTTTTGAAAGGTCTCCTGTGCAGCTGGGGTCCACCGAAAAGGGGTCTCGGATGAGGTCAGGGCAGTGAGAGGGGCGGCGACAGAGCAATGCCCTCTGATGAAGTGTTGGTAGTTGCTGAAGTTGTTTGCGGTTCTCAGGAACAGGCCAGGACGTGACTGCAGAAACCTTCGCTGGGTCAATTTGCAGTCTGCCTTTCGCCACAGTGTAACCCAGGAAGGAGATGAGGTGGTGTGGAACTCACACTTCTCGGCCTTGGCGAACAGAGGGTTCCTGAAGAGGTGCTGGAGGACAGTCTGGACGTGGTGGACATGCTCCTCTCGGGGCTTGAAGAAGATGAGGATGTTGTCCAGGTAGACGAACACAAAGCGGTTGAGCATGTCTCAGAGCATGTTGTTAACTGGAGCCTGGAAGATGGCGGGAGTGTTGGTCAGGATAAAGGGCATCACCAGGTATTTGTAGTGACCGGTCAGGGTGTTGAAAGCCATCTTCCATTCATCCCCCTCACGGATGCGGACCAAGTGGTAGGCGTTGCGCACGTCGAGCGTACACAATGCGGCATGTGACATTTCACAGACTGTCTCTGAGCTGCAGCAGGCAACTGGCGAGCAGGTGGGAACACTCAAGGTGAAGCTTCTTTGCAGGAAAACACCGCACAGCCACAGGCAGACAGGCAGTTGGGGACAGAAGGCTGGTGAGTTTTATGGGAAACAGTCAATGCAGGCAGGTTAGAGGCAGGCAGGGTTGGCAATGGGAAATCAGGCAGGTAAGGAGTGCTGGAAAGTCTTGCATGTGGGTGAAGAACAATCTGGCAGATTTAGTGTGAAGAGTGTGTGTGCTGGAGAGGCTTATATACTGGGCTGATTGGCTGATGAGCTGCAGCTGTGGAGGCAGGTGAGTAGAATCGGGTGTTAAGGAGGGATTGGCTGGCAGGTAGAGTCATTGTTTTGCAAGTCACAAGTAAGTCTAAAGTCTTTGCACACAGGTTGCAAGTAAAGGCTAACAAATTCCAAATCAAATCTTAAGTTCTAAACTTTTACTTTTGCGTTTTAAACAAGTCATTATGTGCTCTTCACCAAATGTATTGCCATTTCAAAAACAGAGTAATCAAGTAAATTGACAAATATCTTAAAAATTGGTATTTATTATTCAGAATATGTTTGTTAAAACAAGTGCGACACAACTTATTCATAAACAAAGCAGTGCTGACATTGCATTCTTATAGCATATAGCACTATTAAGCAGGTGGTGGTGACAGTGCTTTGAGAAGCAATATGGCCTTTAAATGATACTTACTTGTCAACACCTCTGTTCTTTCTTGGCCTCTTTACTCTTGGACATAAAATAAAATGCCCAGTCTGTATTAACAATCATATTTTGTCCAGCCTCCTCTGAGCAACACTGAGTCCTGTCCTGTAGCATGATGAGTGGACTTCTCTATCTATGTACTGCTGCAGCAGCACGAAGGTGGGCGTGGTTAGTGGTGGAAGAGGCGCTCAGATCTTAACCAAGTAATACCCAACTGTAAAAATACTGTTACAAGTAAAAGTCCTGCATTTAAGAATTTACTTAAGTAAAAGTACAGAGATATTGGCATCAAAATATACTTAAAGCACGAAAACTAAAAGCATTGCATAATGACCCATTTCAGAATAATTTACATTATAGTATATTATTGGATTATAATTAGGCCTATGTGTCATGGGTAACCATAATATTTTGTGCGTTGAAAAAAAAAATCCTACTTAACTGTTGTAGAGTATGTAGAGTAGAAGTATAAACATAACCTGACAAAATATTAAATAATGCAAATGTTTCTTTTTATTGCTGCCGCCTCTCAAAGAGAGGTTTGTAGATGTTAGACGTCGCCTGTGCTTCTGCAGCATGTCTGCCACAGTTTTTCCAAACTTGAAGAAATCATCGTTGACCTGCTACTGTCTCTGATGCAGTTCCACCCTGGTTCATCCAACTGGACAACCTGCCTCTGAAACCAGTCATCCCATTCTTCCCTCCTCTCTTCTGTACATCCTTAAAGGGACATTGTGTAACATTTTCAGTTGTTTATTGGCAAAAATCAATGTCTGCATTCATAAATATGTCATCATTGATGTATTATTACCTCCACCAATAATCTGACTTTCGGATTTGTTTGCACAGTAAGCGGGTAAGTCATCTGGGGGGTTCCATACGTTTCGCCATCTTGAGAATACATCCGCTACTTACTCCATGAAGTATCAGATGACATGGTTTCATCAATGTTATCATAGCTTCTTGGTACACGTTTGAAACAGTGAGGCTAGAGTGCGGTATCCGTTTGAGTGCAATCTTTGATTTCAGCGCTAGATGGGAGAAATTCCTACACACTGTGGCTTTAAGCAGGTGAAAGAGGGGATGGTTAACTGGTCTGGTGAAAGTTGACCTCAGCACTTGATGTTGATAATTCAGAATGTGAAGGTGGTTGTTAGTTTTCCTCAGCAACTGTTTCTGCGGGTGTTTCTTCAACAGCAGAAGTGGTGGACATATGTGAGGTTAAATGATTTCATTCTGTGATCATAATAGAAGTAGTTTACGTCTTACTTTAGTTTAGTTAAAGCCTTAGTAATTACATACTGTACATAAAGGTAATATATGCACTCAGTGTTTTTACATGGATTGGTAGAGCTATGGACGGCTGTGGCTCAGAAGCAGAGCAGGTCGTCCACCGGTCCACCGGTTTTGGGGCGGCAGTAGCTCAGTCCATAGGGACTTGGGTTGGGAACCGGAGGGTCGCCTGTTCAANAAAAAAAAAATTAAAAATTAAAAATTTTCCGACCGGTGGACGACCTGCCACAACCTGCCACGACCTGCCACACAGTGTCTCCAGCCCACACAGTGAAGTGTCCTTGACCAAGATACCGAACCCCAAATTGCTCCCGATGGCTATTCCATCAGTGTGTGTGTGGGTTAAAAACTGAGTAGCAGGTGGCATCTTGTATGGTAGCCTCGGCCACCAGTGTTTGAATGTGTGTGTAAATAGATGAATGTGACTCGTCGTATAAGTCAGAAACAACATAGGCTACTACTTTTATGGAGCCCCTCTGAGGTCATGATAGAAAAAAAAACAACAACTCCGTGTGTAAATCCTTGAAAATGATTTTGTAATCTGTATCCTTGGACTCACAATTTGTACGAACTGTTTTGTAATCTGTGTCCTCCGATTCACATTCTGTTCGCACAGTTATGTAATCTTTGCATGTGACACTACCAAGCTGACCAATCACAGTTGTCACGTCTGTGTCACAGTGATATGTAGTTACATTTCTGTGGAGGTGCACATCAGGCAATGGTGTAGTGTAGGCCTATGCATCTATGACAAAAATTCAACACAGAAAAATTAAGTGGTGTTTGGATGCAATCCTGATCTTCCAGGCGAGCGGCTGAGGAAGGGGGCGGAGTGAAGATTGTCCCTCGCTGCGGGGAGAGGAGAGAGGGCTTCCCCGGAGGTCAGGCCTCTTTACCCGGTCCCTCTCCTCCACACTTTGGCTTATTTTCACCCAGCCCAGCACTGGTACCTTGAAGAACAGTTCCTCGCTGCGGGGAGAGGGGAGAGGGCTTCCCTGGAGGTCGGCCTTTTTACCCAGTCCCTCTCCTCCACACTTAGACTTATTTTCATTGTGCCGATGGTGGCTTGGAAAACCCCCCCTTACTATGTCACATGGGCAGAAGGGAAGGCGGCCGGAGCTCAGTCGGTCCCCTTCTCCACAGTTTGACTTATTTTATCCTGCTTGGTTCTATTTCTCCCTCTCTGGGAGCCTGGGCTCACCGCACAGCAGCCCACCGCATCCATCCACCCCTCCCTCCCTCGCAGCCCCGCACATATACCCCTGAGGCTCGGCTCTCTCACCGCGCAGCGGCCCTCCACATCTCTCCCTCACCACCCCGCACATATACTCCCGAGCCTCGGCGCCTCTCCTTGACCAACTAACCTAAATACTATAAACACACTACTAACTGTAAACCTACACTAAAATACACTATGCTAACAATACAATTCGACAAATTACTAGCTATTCTCTCTGCTCTGATCCAACCTACTCGCTAGCAGTTTGATAACTGCGGCTCTGATCCAACCTACTCGCTAGCAGTTTGATAACTGCGGACAGAATGGTTTTATAGTAAGGGGAGAAGTAAAGGGAGGAGGGCAGGTTTAGCGTGGACGGTTAGTGACGTCATTCGCCTCAAAAAAGAATCATTCGCTTCCAATGTAATGTAATGTAAATTCAAATGTAGTAACCAGGTTTCAAGCTGTAGAGGGCACTCCATAAATATATATATATAAATTCAAATAAAATGTAGATTTTCAACAGTTTGCACTAAACTGTCAAGATTTTGAGCAGGATCAGTCAGTACTGTCAAGATTTTGAGCAGGATCAGTCAGTAACACTACTATACAACCAGAAACAATGATTATCAGTTGAAAAAAATAGTTTTAGGGTTTAGTTACTCTTTAAACCAAATGACAGAGGGCAGCCCAGTAATTTGGACGAGCCGGTGTGCTGGGTTTGTTCTAAAACCATCTCAACAAAAAGAGCGAATACGACCAACTTAACTGCACACCTGCTACAACAGTAACATGCTGCTCTAACACTGATGCTTCATTATTATATTATTCTATTCTATTAATAATCTATTGATGCCATATATAATAATATCAGTCAGAGGAACCAAACACTACTTCTACTGCAATACTTTTTTAAGATTATTTTTGGGCTTTTTGCCTTTAATATACAGGACAGTGTGAAATGGGGAGACAGAGAGAATGGGGGGGATGACATGCAGCAAAGGGTTGCAAGCCGGAGTTGAACTCGCGACTGCTGCAGCGAGGCATCGCCTCTATACATGGGGCGCCAGCACTATCCACTAAGCTACCGACACCCCCCTACTGCAATACTTTAACTACATTTTTCTCTCTCAGAACTGGTTCTTATGACATGTTGTCTGACCACATTAGAAATCAAATGTGTTTGTCATTCTGAACAGCATCAAGGTGGAGTGAATGTTAAAATAATAAGGCAATAAACATCAAAACACAACATTAGATGTCATATTTGGGTTTATATTCAACTAAGGTAGGCATTGTGTGATCCATGTACTATAGATATATATATTTTTTATACTGTAACTGAAACACAACACGGGAACGGGATGGGACGGGAGTCATTCTTGTGGGATTGGGACGGGACAGGATTTTTTTTTTTTCTTTTTCAAGGGATTGGGACGGGATGGGATTACTTTTGTGGGAGTGGGATGGGACGGGACTGAAAATCCACTCCTGTGTCACCCTTTGTGGATGTTAGGCATAAACCTAGCAAAAGCTTTGTGTTTTAAAATTAAAAAAAAAAAATCAGTGTGGATGTAGCCTGATGAAGCTTGAGCGAAAGTTCAGTCAGGAAGACGATATGTTTATGGCTCAAGCTCTAAGTTCTTTCTCCCCCTGCCATGCACTCCTTGCACGCATGCTCACACACTATCTTTAGGTGTCAATGTCTGGGAAGGTCAATTGAGTCATCAGCTGATTCACAAACAACCAATAGCACAGCTACACACCTTCTCTGTCAGCCTATCATCTTACTGCTCCTCATTTTAAATATGGTTCTTTCTTGCTGCCGGCGTGGCGCCCACCACCTCCCCATCACCACCCAGTATTTATGGATTCAGGCGCCCACCACCTCCCCATCACCACCCAGTATTTATGGATTCATCACCCTAATATGCCTCAGCAGTCGGTAGCCTCAGAGTCATCAGCCACCACCACCAGTGTCTGGACTCCATGGGGGGATTTATCCTGCTGCCACTCAGATGTCCGTCGATCGCAAAATATCTCCCTCTGGTGTCCAAGCGCCAAAGACTTCTCTTGACTCATTACAAGAAGTCTTTACCAACTGAAAAAACAAGACTAACTTTCAGCAACCTTTTTGCTTACATTACCAGACAGACACAGTTTTAAGAAGGGGAATGGAAGTTTTTACAACGACATCTGCCATAGTACAGGTTGAACATCGCTAATTCCTATATTATGTCCATTTTCTTTTAAGTACAGTATTCTAAAATACAATAAAATACCAAGAACAAGGAAATTAAACAGTTGTGCTGAAAAAGATAAAGAGAAGAAAATATCTATTTTCCAGCCAGGTCAGCTTGATGTAGGTGTATATCTGGATGTTTAGTGAAAACACCAATGCCAAGTAAAACTTTTTTTTTTTTTTTTAAATTTAATTGAAATAAATTACAAGGTTGCATTTTTTCACACTCAGCAAATGACAGTTGCTACACATGATGAATTCTCTTTTGAAAGTAATTTCTTGTTTTTCTATCTGTCTTATTTTAGAATACTGAAGATAATCTGGTACTACAGTGTATATGACATCATATGGTGCGATTGTCTACTGAGTCCACACAGGAGGAGTGTAGAGGTAGTAGAAAAACCTGTGTTGGACATATATGACCTGGGTTAGCAAACCTGCTGCTGGAGAAGGGTTCCTTTTGAAACGCCAAACTCTTTTTTTTGGCATTTTAGGAAAGATTTTGTCTGCTGTTCCACTGACCTAAACTTAAAGTCCTGCTCCAGACACATTTTAAGTAAAATACTTTTACTTATGCTAATATATATATTTTTTTTTAACATGGTTTGTCGACATCAAAGAAAATCTGGAAATGGGCTGAAAGCAGATCTACTTTTTCTCCCTCATTGAGAAATTTGCATGCAATAAGTTTTGCGCTGCTTTCTGCTTTCTCCAGCACTTCTTGAGCTAGGTTGACTGGTGAAAGAGTGGTGCACATCAAAATGGCTAGCATTAGAATTAGAGGAAACATCGGAGTAATTCAGCCCAACACATTCCCATAACAAATTGTCACATGTTGCCGTTTTGTCAGTGGCCTCTCAAACATGTATTAAGGTGTTACATACCTTTTCAGGCTTCTTGACATGTTTCAGCAGAAACTTCCGCCTTCCTCAGAAGTGTCACTTGGTAGTGGTTGTGACGTGTCTTTATCAGCTGATCTGTCAATCAGCTGATGTCAGGGAGGTCTGACCAACAGTGTTGACAGGACGATTACGCCTCTTGTCCATCCACAGCCTTCCAGGACGCTGCCAGGTGTGGGAGAGCATGTATTAGGGCTGTAGTCAACCAAAGAAAATCTTGGTTGACTAAAGTCGCACATAATCTTCAACTAATCAATTAGTCGTGGGAAAAAAAAAAATCTGCACGTTATTTTTTACTTCTGCAGTGGTGTGTCTGTCACTCTGCAGTTACACCTCCAAAATACTAGTCGGCGGTGGAGGACTGTGTTAAGTGCTGTAAAGTTTAGTTCAAATCAAACTTTATTCATATAGTTGATTCAAAACACACATTAAATAGGCCTATGGCTTAATAGGGACAAATACAGTCTATGTTTCAAACACAAGTAGGCCTACGCAAACTGGCTTCACTATAAATCACAGAACTGACAGACAAACACTTGTCTTTATCTGGACACATTTCCCCCACCAATACAACATGCTAATCTATTATCACAAGTCTATGGCGTTTTACATTGTATAATTTAACCTAGCGTCTAGCGATCTTTTCCTCTTCTCATATAAAACCAGAGACAACAGCAGCATCTAACAAAGGTAACAGCACTCAATGTGGCTCCATTACAACTCACAACATTCACCGACAAAACAACTGTCTTATACTAAACACGTTTTCCAAGCAAATACAACATGCTAACATTGTTAGCGCCAGCCTATGGCATTTTACATGGTATACATTAGCCTAGCGACGAGCAGAGATTTCCTCTGCTCCTATGAAGCCAGGATAAATCCTGAAGTATAAATCCCTGAAGGATAAATCACACACACGACTTAAAATGCTAGTTTAGTGGAGGCTTTACTGTTTTCACAATTTATTGTTTCTTATCTGTGAAATACAAGTA
Source organism: Epinephelus moara (assembly GCF_006386435.1). NCBI lineage: Eukaryota > Metazoa > Chordata > Actinopteri > Perciformes > Serranidae > Epinephelus > Epinephelus moara. The sequence goes on from NC_065513.1 coordinate 5,453,693, forward strand.
AATACAAGCTTCATTTCCACTGAGGGAAATGGTTTCAGCTTACAAAAACAGACAGGAGGTCTGCGTCACCATGACGCTGAGTGTGATGGTGGGTGAGTTCAACTTTCTGTCAACAACGGGGGTGTTTTGAAAACACCCCTATTTTCACAGGTAACTTAGCCTGTCCCCCCACTGCAGGAAATAATGGATTAATCCTGGAAAGCTATTGATGTAGCACTTTTCTCCTTATGAAAGAAACACGGCGATTATTCGACTAATGAGAATTTGGTCGGACGAGAGCATAGCGACCAAATAATCGACTAGTCGACCAGGAGACTACAGCCCTAGCATGTATGCCCCCTCGTCCCTAAAAAGATATGTTACACCTTAATACATGTTTGAGATAAAAGAACAACTAAAGTGAGATCAGAAACTGAAGACATAATGAACACCATTGAACTGTATAAAACACACTTAACTATAATTTGTTGCAGGTAGGTGCTTTCGCTAAGAGGTTTGCAACAGTCTGTACAAAGACTTAGATATCATTACATCACAGTCTTTAAGCCTTCTTTATGAGGTCCTTTAGGAAAAATAATGCTTGTGTGTGGGGCTCATTGGCTTCCTCATCATAGTTACCAGCAGTCACCCATTAGAGTGCAGTGCAGATCGACCTGTCAGAAACTTCAAAACAAGATCTCTTTCACAGTTTAATTTTCATTGGTCACACCACATATGTTGAATTAAATCCAATCTGACACTGTACGCTAAAATGAGAATGCTTATGTTCAAAGAAATAGAGTGTTCTATTTTATGGAGGACCGGAACCGCCAAAATTAAAAATAAATACATAAATAAATAAATGAGTCAATAAATAAATTCATATGCCATTAAATTGCACCAAAAATGCATAAAAAATAAATGTAGGCAGTAATTAACTGATAAAATGCGTCTTTTCATTTTATACACATTCCTACATACATTTTAACATTTACATTCCTTCACTCATTCTTTATACATTTACACTTCTTCATACATTTACACTCCTTCACACATTCTTTATACATTTACATTCCTTCCTGAATTCTTTTCACATTTACATTTCTTCATGCATGCAGAAAGGCATGAAGAAATGTAGGCCTAAATGCAAATGAGGGGGCTGTCCAAAGTGTGTCATGGGGTGAACTTTTCGCCTATTGGTTGATTGACACCTGAGTGCATGGATTGACTATACATGCCTTGCCCCCCACAGCCAGCTTAGTGGAAACCTCAGAGGACTGTGATGGCTGGGGCCATATGGAGCTTGGAGCTTTATCCCTATCTTTATTCAAGAGAGTGGTATATCAGTTTGAGAGCATTATTTATTGATTTCACTTTCAGATTTTGTAATATTGTCCCTCAAAACCCTGCCCTCGCACTCAAATAGCCTCTGCTTGTGCTTAGATCTACTCTTTTTCTGCTCAAACTGTGTGCTCACACTCAGATACCATGTTGCTCGCACTCAGATACCATGTTGCTTGCGCAGATTTCCTGCTTGATTCCTCGCCGACTGTCGCAAATTCCCATCATACCGCTTCCATTCAGACTGCAGCCGAGATAACGTATGTATTCCCCCAATGCCAGTTTGTGCATATTCAATACGTACCTAGGAACCTCTTGCAAGCACTGGTTTCTTGTAGGACTGGTCGGAGTGAGAACTACATCCAGCTTTCGCTTTGGCTAACAATCGCTGCGTGTGGAGGCTGCAAATTTGGAGAAATTGTTCAATATGAGGTAAGTTGTGCTAAGGTAACAATACGTGCCAGCTTATTGTTATTATTTATGTATTCATTTTTAATTTTGGCATTTCCGGTCCTCCATACTATTTCTGTATGAATTAACAAATGTCTAAGTTTCACATTCACTGCTCTCACTCCTCAGACAGAGTGCCCAGAGTACGTTCTGCCAGAGAGAGAGTGTGGTGCTCTGAATAACAGTATATTCCAGCAGCGCTCCAAATGGTCCAGTTTGTGTCAGAGCGTATTCTGGCCGTGGCAGTGACTATTTATGAATGCACCTAACTGTTGACCAATCGAGTACACGTACTCACATGCCAAGGCTGAGGTGGATTTGACAGGAGAGGGTAGACCGGCAGGGCAAGGGAAAAAAAAAAAAAAAAGACAGAGTAGGGCACCAAGGCCAATGGGCATACAATTTTCAGAGGAAGATTGAGGCGAGGCCAGACAGAGAGGCCCCAGGTGGAATTACTGCCCTGGTTGTGGCTTCCCCATTACACTGCTACTGATCAAACAACGCACAAATGATGAAATAATAATAATAAATAATAATAATGCCTATGTATATACAGTATGTTGCCCTAAATGAACTGACACGGGGTGTCGGTGGTTTAGTGGTAGAGCAGACGCCCCATGTACAAGGCTGTTGCCGCAGCGGCCCGGGTTCGAGTCCAGCCTGTGGCCCTTTGCTGCATGTCATCCCCCCTCTCTCTCCCCCTTTCACACTTAACTGTCCTATCAATTAAAGGCAAAAAATGCCCAAAGAAATATCTAAAAAAAAAAAAAAAAAAAAAAAAATTAACTGACACAAATGCAGAACTATGAGCCGTCAGTGCATGATTGGCTCCGTGCAACAGGATGCCAGGCCTGGCTACCTGAATGAGGCGAGGCTTCCTTCTGCTTGGTGATATGCTTAGGTGGGGGACTTTGGTAGAGAGAAAATAGTTCCTACATGAAACTTCTCACAACCAGGTCTGTGGATTATCTTGAGAAAGTGAATCATGATTTCTGGAAGGAGTTTTTAAAAAAAAAATTTTTTTTTTGCACTAAGAGTGCATCAAGCCGAGTAACATCTAGTTCCATTTTAGTCTTTATTATATATGATATAATAAAACATCTTTTTTGGTGTTGTTAAGGTATTTTATATGGAAGTTTGTTACTCAGACATACAATCTGGGAATTGGTCTAACTCTTGTTAGGCCAGCTCTGACTTGTGTGTGGATTCCAGGCTAAGAGGAGGGTGTTGCAGTCAGTCTTTTAACCTGACCACCATGCATGAGGCTCAGACAGACAACCTGAGCACAGAAAAGCTTTGATAGACTGTGGCACCAGAGAGCAAACACAGCTATAACCCCCCACCCCCATTCCCAACCTGCTCAAACACACTCTCTGTATCCATCCATCCTCTCCATTTACTGGCTGAGTAAATCTCTTCTAATCTGATGAGCAAAACAGATTGGAGTCCATTTTATGTCATGATGCCACCCATCAGACTAAGAAGTCAGCATCTCTCTTAACAACAGACTCCTTCGCAGCCTCTCTTACATGGAGAGTATTGCAGTGTGTTTACTCCTCAGTTTAGCTGCTGTGAGTAATTATCCAACCTGTCAAGCTTATGACTGTTTGGTTGTTACAGTGATGAAATATTGATTCACAGAGATCTGACCAATAGAGGCAATGTCTAGACATGTAAACATAACGTTGAGCATTGACAGAGCGAGCTCATTGTTCACACTGAGATGCAGTATTGAATGTCCTTTTTGATTCGGCGGAGAATGACTATTTGGTAAAATTGTCAAAACATAAACACAAAGATGCATTAAGACGAATCTAAGAAGTTAACTGATGATGGCTTACATCTTTCTTTTCTAAGCTACCAATGATCTTCTTTGTATATATCTTCGTTGTTATGTAACAAATGTTGTGTATTATTGTTATATTAATCAATTTGATGAGGATTTGAATTCTTCTGGGTGTGATTATGGAGGTACTAAACCAATCTGCCAACTAACCTAGTGTGCATGTCACTCAACGTCATCCCCCGAATACTCTCTTACTTCACAAACTCTTACTGCTCACCCTTACCCATGAAACGTTACCTTCCTCCATAAGGTACATGGCTTGTTATCTTGATTGATTAGTCAGTGTCAATAGGGCGGGCCTTGCCTAATATGAGCCGGCTTCAGGGCAGGTGTCAAAGAGTGAGAGTGACAGTGGTGTATTGCAGACCAAAGCATGCTCAAACTTTTTGTTGAGACTGTGATAGACAATGAATGATGAACCTAAAACCCTTCCCTGGGTTCAGATCTTTGAATCTATCCACTCCAATTGTACAAGTTGATGGATTCATCTGGCACAGTGACATAAAATGGCATTTTCTTGGTTAAAATAAAAAAAACAAAACAAAAAACAATGAGTGTTGTGATGGGACTCAATCAGCCAATCAGTGCTATGGGCGGGACTGATGTTGTTGTCAAGCTGTTGTCAAGCGCTGTCAAGCAGTGCGCCAAAACCTCAGACTGTAAAAATACTGGTGATAGCTACTGTGATGTCACCAAATGGTTTTTGGACTCCCGTTTTGACTTCTCGAGAGTGGCCATTGTCATCTTGGTTTTTTGGAGCCAGAAGCGATCATATTTGGGAGAAAGGCCAGCACTGTGGAGGAGCGAGGGGTGGATCTGACTGAGTCGAGGACACTATCTGCAGACAGACTGTCACTCAAAACAGCCTGTCCTTAATGATGCATAACTTTAAGCCTTAAGAAATTGTAAATGGTGAGTTATATAAAAAATCACACCCCTGTATAGTTGTCATGATGAGGCAAATTAGCCATACAGACAAAAGGTTTTTTTTGTAGTAGTAGTAGGAGGCTTTAAACATGTTTATAATTGCGGTAAATTTGGGCATTTTAACATGGTGGTCTATGGGAATCAGCTTGTTTCTGGGTCCAGCCGCAAGTGGCGTTTCAAAGATCTCTTTCAAAGAAGGCTTGATTTTTCAGCCCTGGAGGGTGCCGCTTGGCCAGAACCAGCGAGATGTGATAACAACAATGGCAAGTGCTTTGGGCAAGACAGATGCTGCTATCGAGGCTGTTCTAAATTAACATGTCTTTTCAGTGTTGCCTGACATCGTAGTTTGTTTTTAGTTTGCTCTGCTCTGCACTTAAAAGCCTGGCAAACAGGTATGTTGGCATGACTACGCATTAGTGTTGATTTAGAATGATGTTAGATTCAGGCAGATAAGTTGATCTTTAGTGACTGGTGAGGGAAAATTGAATTCCCCTCCTATTATGCCTATTTTTGTTTTCACTGGACTGTGGCTTCTGTGACTCTATTTTAATCTGGCTAGATCACCATGGTAACTTATGCAGACTTAACACGAGGAATGTAGTGTGATACACATTTAATCAACATGTTCTCATCCCAAGTCATCACTTATTACTGGTTTGTCAGTGGCCGTTCATGTCTACATATTAGACACTACGTATCCGTCTGTGTCTGCTCTTGACATTACTGGATGCACTACCAATGCCAGGATGTCAACAAAAGCACGATTGGGTTTAGGCAATAAAAGCACGTGGTTAGGGTTAGAAAAAAAACAACATCTTGGTTTGGCATATGCTAAACAAACAGCGGGTGGGAAAGTCCAAGGTCTGTTGGATCCATCCACGATCCACCCACCCACCCACCAATCCCATATAGGGACTTTCCAGCTTCTTATATTGCATTGTTAATAGTAGCGTTTCAACCTGACGCTGTCCAGCAGTGTATCATTGCCGTGGCAGGTGCCGAACCAGCTGACCCACGGCGTATCATTACAACGTGAAAGGTTAAGTCCGGCCACATTACATACTAACTCTGACCGGTCACGTATTATACTGCAGAGAAAGGTAGCAATTGGTGCTAGGTGTCTGACGCCGAAATCACTGACAAAGCAGTGGTTTTCAATGACTTCAGAATGAGAAGGGACTGATTTAACAGAGTCAAGCATTTTTTGCATTAGCTGGCTTGACAAAGTCTAAAACCCCAGTCAGAGATAACCAAAGGTACCAAAAAGGTGGTCACCAACTTTCTTTCTAAACCCCAGCTTTCTTCCTTAGGATCAATTTAGTTTCTACAACAGAGGGTGTTTGATGGTAGTTTGGATCTTTTTGCCTAAATGACCGCAGGCATCAACACCACAAAAATGTATATGTATAGAGGGGGGTGTCGGGGTTCCAGAGACCATGTTGTTTCACTTTGTAAGCATTCTGCTGCATTATAAAACCTGCACAATCTAATACAGTTTGATACAACAGCCCTGCAATAAATGATGTCTTTGAAAAGTTTATAATATTCTGTTTTAGTTAACACTGTGTTACAGAGGGGTTAATGAGGCGCTATGGTTTTGGAGGCTGTTGATGGTGCTGCTGTTAAAATGGATTGCATTACATCAAGAGATAGTCCTATCTTCTTTCTTCTTCATGTATATAATTGGAGGTGGGTGAATACTAGCACCATTCATAATGCAGTCCAACATTTTGGGTTCATTCATCACTTTGGAGATCAGACTCACTGCTGTGGACTCCTCTCATGCTTAAGAACAAAGTCTTTTTTTGACAACCAGCCTCGTTCACTCAGTCAGGCATAATGTTAGATTCAGTGTGATTGTTACAGCAGTGAAGTCACATGCTCACTGATACCTTAACAATAGCTTGCTTTCTGACACATAAGAATTATCTGTATTATAAATGATTTCCTCAACCCCCTCTTGACAGTAGAACAAAGAAATAATATTTTTCACCATATATTTTCTACAGTGGTGTGTGACATGGAACCAATGAGTGCAGCACTGAGACCTGATATTTTGTATAAATTATGTATGGCGTATCCTTAAGGTAAATTTCCTAAGAAGTACTGTTGATGAAGATAAAGTTGCTTTTCTTATTCTTTTAGATTGAAGTGCTGCATGTGCAACACATTCTCACTCTGACCTCATCATATATTGACATTTGGTCATGGACTTTCCTCATCGAGATATGACATGCAAGGTACCCTGGGTCTGTTAGCTATTGATGTTCTGGGACACCGTGTCAACTTCAGCCTGTTATATGCATTGTCTGTTTTCAAAATACACTTCCATTTTGACAGGAAATGTACAGTTTGCATACAGTCTCTTTCAAAATAACCGCACTTTGTCAGTACACATGGTTATGTTTTGCCAGCACATACAGATGGTTGGGTAAAAATATCTAAAAAATATCTACGTACTAGGCATAAACCAAATAGGATGATACATATAAAAATATACATATAAAATATACTTATCACAACAGAAATCCTGAACGTTCTTCAGGACAGGAAATACAAAACTCAAAATGCCATCTTTATGCATTATAGTAGTGCAACTGTTACAAGAACAAAGACAAGGACTGAGAACAGCTTCCTGAACCTGGAAGATGAAGACGAGGCACTAAGGTTCTACCATATTGCTTTGTGACAGTTATCAGCATCAGTACTCAAGAGCCCAGTGTCATCTGCATTTAACTGCAGAAAATTATTTGCCATCCAGTTTATATTTGGATTTAAACAGTGGTTCAGTACAGAGAGTTTTTAAGCTCATCAGGTTTAAATGAAAAGCATAACTGATGTCATCAGCCTACAAATCATAGGTGATGCTGCTAAAACTGCTAATAATCTGTCCTAGTGACAGAATTTGGAGAATAAAATGGGTCCTAAGACCAAACCCTGGGGGACACCACATGGTAAATCAGCAGTGTCTGACACATCCCCTTTGGAATGGACTTTTGGAGAACTCACTTTGTTCAACACTGAGATGCAGTGATTGTTAAATTATTGGACTAGGGTGTCCTTGCCATCCTTTTAAACAATATTGAAATAAAAATACATTTGTGGTCACTGACACATAAATCCTTACAACCAACAAATTCATTATCTACCATGTTTCAAAACATGGTCCAGGGTGTGTACATCCATGTGTGTGAAGCCAAATATGTGTTGCTTAAAATGCACTGACTCAGTGAGATTAAGAAATTCAGAGGCAATATTACAAGTAGTTTCACTGATATGAAGACTAAAATGCCCAGCCACTTTGTCCAGCTTTATAATAGATGATAAAAAAAATAAAAATAAAAAGAAGTCAGTAAATTAGATAGGATATATCTATCTGCAGCCAAAGTGGGATTGCTGGCTGCAAGGCCATCTTTCTCAGCATCCAAATGTATTTGGTGAACACAAAACAGTCTGTTACTTGTCCAGTGAGTTAGGGGACTGTTGCCTGGGTTACCTTGAAGCACAACCAATAGATTGACAGTGGAATGGTGTGTATTCTATGATTCTATGCTGATTCTTATGTATTATGTTATGCTGCTGGGTCTTGCCTATGGATTTATTTAAGTTCAAATCAAATCTCACTCTCAGACTCTGATGAGGATTTGATGCTGTGTCGTTGTTTAGATTTTTGGTTTTAAATAAAGGCATCTCTTTTTTTCACCCATATTGTGAGGTCCCAACATTTGTAACTTGTCAGTATAGTGTTAACTTTTCATGAGGTGCTGTTTTTGGTCAAAGGAAGTATCACATTGTATTGTTTCAGTGTGTGGTTGTGCTGTTGGTTTATTTGTGTACCAGTCTGACAGAAGTAGAGACTCAGTTCCTCAACACCTACACAATCTCAGGGGTTAGGCTTTACTCTTGCTGAGAGTGAAATGCATTAAAATCGACCTTTCCTTACCACACATCCTTTAAAAGCAGTTTCTCTGTTTACGTCATTCATTGATAAATTTCCATAATGGCTCATCCCTCTTGCATGGTGTTGCAATATGGCAACAATTACTTGATCTCAGTTTTATTAAAGGGCAGCCATATAAAATCCATATTTTACTGTTTAGTTGTGAAAAGGGGTCTTTTACCTTGATATGAGAAAAAATGGATCCCATCACACAACCAAGAGATTCTGTTTGCACTTCCTTTTTCCATGGACTAGTAACACTGAGAAGGTCATGATCTTAAATACAAAATTCGAATACTATCTGGGGTTAATTTCTGTAATTAAAACCAGTTAAGATGTGGTAAGTTTTTTTTTTGTAAAATGGTTAAATGACTTTGTTGCCAAATGGCAACTATATGCATATGGAGGTGATTTGTGTGTATTCAAGATATTGGACTTACACAGCGCTAGGCAACAGTGTTAAGCACTTTTGATTAAATTCATAGGGAAAAAACACACTTTTAAGTACACCACTGGTAATTGTAGTCTTAGAAGGTCTTGCAATATCCCACCCAAGTTGGTCCACTTTTGTGTACACCTCAAGTTCATATCCCATACAATCTGAAGAACAATATTTTCTTCCTAGAAAACTGGAGAAGCTTTACAGGTGGAAAATACATTGTAATGCATAATCCAGATAGTTCAATAGTTTGAACTGTAGGCAGCATTTTGTGCTATTTTTGACTGTATCTAATTGCTTCTATCCATAGAACATGCAGGCTAAATCAGCCCTGTCTCCTAGAAATTACATTTGTATATCATTAAACTGTTGTCATAATTACGTTGTAGTGGGACCATAATCGCTGCCTGGATTATGTAAGGGATAATGTATAATGAGGGTTGGTTAGAGTCTTCTCTAAGTCTTCTCATTATACATTATCCCGCTTATTACACGGCTAATTATCAGTTAAATAAATAATGTTGTCTGCTTCCGCGAAGTGCATTAAAACCGACCGAATTCGACAACTTTTGGTGAAAGTTTTGTACTCACTCAGGCTTAGTGGACTGAACCGAGGTATAAAACTCGCATAAAATGTCATTAAGCATGACTGCCGAGTGTGTATTCAAATCCGTGTTCTTTTGTTTTTGGCAGAGAAAGTCCGTCAGTATAGTAGAAGTAGTACAGTACAGTATAGTACAGTAGCCCATTTTGTTGTCTTTTTTGTATTTATCTCATCTTTCTCCTCCTCTATCACTTGAAGCTCTTCAGGTGTCAGTTCCTTGTGCTGTTTTTCACTTGATTTTTTTCTTTCCTTCTCCATTTCTTTTTCTTCAGCGGCATCCCATTCCTCAAAATCCTTGTAGCTACTCTCCAAATAAGTTAAAAGAAATGTTAAAATCAGCCACTTCTGTTTGTTTTTCCCTCGGAAGTTGTTTGACAGCTGCAGTGTTGCAGGGCAGCGTCCCTAGCAACGCTGGGCTACATAGCAACTGTGTAATGACCGTTGCTACTAACGGTCATTACACAGTAATATCAGACCGCTGAATGCCGCGACTGACCAATCAGAATACAGCATTTAATAGAGCCGTGTAATAAGTTCAGAGAAAGTGTTTCTCGGAATTAATGAAACACTACATTCATGTCCTGCGCTGGATTTGCAGGGAGGTGTTTGGGGTTGACGTACAAAGTGCAGGACTGTGACACGAGAACCCTGGGTTCCTGTCCGGCCTCCTGTCTGTGGTTTGGTTTAGGCAACAAAAACATTTTGGTAAAAATTAGAGAAGACTCTAACCAACCCTGTCTCTTAGAAATTACATTTTTATACAACTGATTTGAAACAGCAAATACATTTTGAGGGTAACATTGTGCAGAGCAAATTGAGTTCTCTACAGGACGTCTATATGATATCAAAAATTGGATGTCGTTCAGTTTTCTTCAGCTCAATTCTAATTAAACAGAGATCCTTGTATTTGGGTCGCAGCATATCACAAAACAAATACTGTCATCTACTGGTTAACTGTCACAACACATAAAGCCTATTGCAAGAAATCTTGGTGTCATGTCTGATAGTAATTAGTAATATTAATGTTTTGAACAGCATGTCACTAAGTTTGTTCAATCATGTTTTTATCACCTCAGAAATATTGCTAAAATAAGATCTATTTTAACTTTTAGAGATACAGAAACTGTTATACATGCTTTTATCTCTTCATGTCTTAATTATTCCAACAGGCTTTTTTCCTGTCTTAATCAAAACACCTTGCAATGACTACAGGCTGTTCAGAACTCAGCTGCAAGGCTCTTGACCAAAACCAAGATGCACAACCACATCACACCAGCTTTAGCCTCTTTACATTGGCTCCCTGTTGGTTTTAGGATTGACTTTTTGTTATTGACTTATTAATTACTTTTAGGGCTCATCATGGCCTGGCTCCAGAATACATTTCAGACCTTCTAGTCCCTAATGAACCTCTGCGTAGTTAGAGATCCTCGGGCAGAGGTGTTCTGTTGTCCCAGAGTCCATGCTGAAGACTAAAGGAGACAGAGCTTTTGCCACCAGGGCCCCGAGGCTCTGGAATAACCTGCCTGAGGATATAAGACTGTCTGAGTCACTGGTTTAAGCCCGAAAGTCCCCCATTTGGGGGACTTTGAGATCGACTTTGCAAGCACAATGTGAAACAATTGATCACGAAGAATATAGTGATGTTGCACATCAAATTAAACAGCAGAACCTGGGCTACAAGGCTGTAAAAACCCTTTTTACATGCCCCAAACACAGCTCAAACAACAACTAAATAAACAACAACAAATCCAACTCCATACAGCACCGATATCCCGACCCACTCTGTATATTTCGGGCTCTAACTTGACCACACGTTATTCAAAACACACCCCGTTCTCAAATGAAAGCTGAGACTCTGCTGTTCCCAAACATATGTGACAAAGCACTCTACACCAAAGCATCAGAGAGCTAGAGGCCAAAGAACAACAACAGAAATCTTTTCGCCAAAATATATTTGTAATATCTCTCTTACCTTTGTTGTTTTTGCCGTGAAAAGCTCATTCTGCCGTTAAATCACGCTTCATTCCCGTTAACCATGATGTTGTCCGTCATTCAAATGAATCCAGGTGGAAAAACTTGCCGGCCGGAGGTTCTGGAGGAAGCATAACAATGACCGCTCACAGCAGCCGTCATCGCCCCACAACGCGTTCTGCTGACTCTGATTGGCTTACAGTGCTGTCAATCTTGTTTTGGTGGGTATAGCGTCATTTTATTGGCTCTAACGAATCAAACGAGGTGTCAATCACTCAAAACGGCCAAGCCGTCACGGAGATACGGGCCTCCAAAGCACAGAATAGAAAATCAGTTTCAAATGTAGTAGGTGTGTATCGGTCAGTTTGGAGTTGGAAATGTAGGGAAAAAACGAAACGGACATCATTAGGGATTTACAGAAACAAAAAATGAAAGATATAGGATTGTACATGACAAAAATCACATGCAAACATGGTGCAGTTTTGGAGAGCTCATCTGAATTTTCTGTACTAAAACATCTCTAATATTGTTCTGCTTCACTTTATCAGAATCAACCTTTGCAGAGTTAATGTTCACATATTGTACTATGATTTGATGGAGGTTTAGAGCTGCAGCTGCATCATTCCAAAGGGATACTCATCCTGAAAATGCATTTACTCTTCACATATAACACATATACTGATATTTACACATCTTAACAAATCTCACAAGTGTTCCTTTTATCATGACACCAAAAGTATTCAAATAGACCTTGTGGTTGCACAGATATATTCATTTCATTATGGGAATGCAATTTTTGAGCAGAGGCCTATAAAATAGGCTTAGCTTTGTTAAGTCCCTCCTAAAATTGGAAAGCATATCCTGACTTTATTTGAGCTGTCTGTCTATTTATTGCTATCATATTCATGTTATTTCCCATTTATTATTTTAATTTTAGCTTTGGTCTTCCTTATTCTATCTTTTACTAGATGACATGGGTGGTTTAGCCTGCAAAGGCTATGAGACAGTGGTGCCTTGCTTGCAATGAATATGCTAATGGACAGCATGGCCAGAATAGCTAAATACTTCCGAAAAATGATTACTTACCAAGCTGAGGTGAACAAGTCATGATTAATCAATAAAGTGGGTATAATCTGCTAAGAGATAAAATACAGAAATGAACAAGACAAAGAAATAGTTGAGGTCTAATTATTAAATCAATGGTGTACCATAAATGAAGAGAAACAAAATTTACCTTGTGATGATGCCTATCCTGCAAAGGCTATGGGCTCAGTGCCATGAATGCGATGCTTAGCCTGCAAAGGCTATACTGCTCAATGTCATGAATGCGATGATGCTTAGCCTGCAAAGGCTATCAGACTCAACGCCATGTATGTGATGAATTTGCTTTAACCCAAATGATATGCTTTAACCTGTGATGGCTAATGGTCAGCTATGACCTGAATAGATAATGAGCTAGCACAGGATGACATGAATATGAGATAAACAGAGGGTGGCGCTAATTCTTCAGTCAGGTGCCACTGCAGAAGAGAAGAGGGCACAACAGGATGAAATATTTAAAGAGTGGATGTATCAGGAGAGACAGAGGAGTGAGGTAAAGATAATATTTAATACAGAATATGAGTGTACAGATCATCAAATAATTTGTGCTGATTAAGATTTAACAGAAGTCTTTGGTGCTTGGACACCAGAGGGAGATATTTTGATCAAGGGACATCTGAGCGGCAGCAGGATAAATCCCCCCATGGAGTCCAGATACTGGTGGTGGTGGCTGCTGACTCTGAGGCTGCTGACTGCTGAGGCGTATGTGGCTGATGAATCCATAAAGACTAGGTGGAGATGGGGAGATGGAGGGCATGCACAGCAGCAGCAAGAAAGAACTAGGGCAAAGAAAGAACCACATTTAAAATGAGGAGCAGTAACATGATAGGCTGACAGAGAAGGTGTGTTGCTGTGCTATTGGTTGATTGTGAATCAGCTGATGACTCAATTGACCTACCCAGACAATGTCACCTAGAGATAGTGAGTGAGCATATGTGCAAGAAATGAATGGCAATGTGAGAAAGAAACTTACAGCTTGAGCATGAAAAGTATTGTCTTCCTGACTGAACTTTTGCAAGAGCTTCATAACAACAGAGAGCACAATGGACAATAGAAAAACAGAGTTTTGAATGATTACTATTACAGCTCTGTGCTCTGTGTTCTGGTAACAGGCCTGAGTGCATAAATTCTCTAAGCTTGCAGAGGCCTAGGCAGCGATAGTAGCTCATGACTGCATGTCATCATTTATTTATTTAATCTCTTTACCTTTTATCAGTACCCCAACTGTTCCATCTCCTCTCTGAGCGTAAAAACTTTTTTTTTGCAATATTTTGACTTTCTCAGATTTTTGGCATTTTCACTCAGTTTTTTTTTTTTTTAAAAGCAAAACACACCAATTGATGGCACCTCGTGTTTAATCCAACAGACTGTCCTTAGTGAATTTTGCTGGTATGACATAGTTGACACTTAAATAAAAACAGAAAAAATATGTTTCTGTATGACTTTGCTGAACAACTTTGATCTAAATATTATCTCCAAAACTGGCAACAGAAAAGTCTGAGTTTGTGAAACAAAATATGACATTATACTTAGGTGGGACACAGCAGTGTTGTACTTATTTTGTTGTTTAGGATCTGCTCCTTATATGTGATGAAATTTGCCTGCAGTCATGGCCCGGGGCTATGGCTGCCCTAGAGACAAAGGAAGACGGGCTGCCACCATCATGTTTAACTACCCCTGACACATCATCGCCCTTATTGTGCCTCTCAATCTGAACACACACATACACACACACACACACACACAGCAGTGGCAGCAGTGGCAGCAGCAGTCCAGGGCAGCAGTGCTGGAGCACCATCTGTCAGTCTGGTGTCAAGTGGCCCTTGTCTCCAGTGATTATGAGAGCTCCTGCTGCCTCAGGTGGTCCATGGACCAGCTCACCCATCTAGAGGGGCCAGGCCAGGCCATATGGTCTGTGTGGTGCACAAGGGTGCACCCAGGGGAGGCAGCTCCCCTCCCCTGCCACTGGACAGGACAGACAGCAGCCACAGCCTACGCCTGTGACTGTCTGCTGAAATGTCCCAGTCAGGACTGAGATGAAGGTGAAGGACTTGACAGACATCATTCAGAGTTTCGGAGAAAGCAGAGACGGACTATGAGAGGTCACTAAGGTCAAAGCCAGCCTGTTACTGCTCTTATTTTCTGAACAAATGACAGAATTCTGGAAATGTACAATAATATTCAGGGTGTTCAAGAAATCCAACTTATGGTCTATGGTGTGGATATTTGACTAAGGTAGTAAAAAATGCAAATATTTCCTTTTTCTGCTAGAACACGTTTGTTTTGTGCTGTGTAGTAATCTAGTCAAACGCAAAATTAGGAATCCGGAGCATGTTAGCACAATGTCAACTAGAATAATAAAGGTATTTAAAAAAGGGCCTAAAGTTCAAGTAACTGGCTCAAGTTACTGGGTACTTTTGATGTTGGATAGTGATTTAGTCGTGCGTAATCCATTGACTGTATAAAATGGACATAGCTACCCATTGGTTTGTGGACTCTTCTTTTGAAGCCTTGAGCTGGGCATTTTGGCTGTCTCCATCTTGTTTTTTTGGGAGCCAGAAGTGGCTGTATTTGGGCGAGAGGCTGGCGCTGTGGAGGAGTGAGAGCTGGATCTGAATGAGAAGCCAGGGACACTACAGAGAGACAGCCTGTCACTCAAAGTGGCCTTCCTTTATTTATCTACTTAACTTTAAGCTTTAATGAAATGTAAATGGGTGAGTTATATACAAATTCACCTCCATAGAGTTGTCATGAACGGGGAAATTAGCTATAGAGAACAAAACCATTTTTTAGCAGGCTGTAAACATGTTTATTTCTGCTGTAACAGGGATTAACTTGCTTTCAGAGCCAGTCTCAAGTGGCCATTCAAAGAACTGCAGTTTTTGGGACTTCCGTGTTGGCTTCATTTTCCAGCCTCAAAGATTGCCGCTTGGCATATAACCATAACATTTAATCGTATTACACTAATTGCTTAACATTGAGACTGGGGCCTCCATGCAGTTGTCAGCACAGTTGGTAATCCAGCCTTGGTCCAGACAGTGCTGACATTTCAACCAGGTCTCACTCCAAAGTTGTAGAATACTGGCGCTACTGGCGTAGTGGATGGATCCAGCGACCACTGATTTTCACCCAACAACCACTTTCACCGGGGAGGCTGGTGTTCGCTTGCTGTAAGATTCTAAAGCCGTACCCTGTTATTTTTCCTTATACCCAATCACATGCGTGTTAGCTTAATGTAATCATGTGCATTTGTTGTTGAAGGAAAAACCTTTTGTGGTGGTGTACCAATGTAATGCATTTACATTGGTACATTGTTGTACATTGTATGCAAACTGTACATTTCCTATCAAAATGGAAATGTATTTTGAAAACAGACAATGCATGTAACAGGCTGAAGTTGAAACGGCGTCCCAGAACTAATGGACCCATGGGTATCTTGCGTGTTGTATGTCGTTGTGCAAAGTCCATGATCAAACACTGACGTGACGAGGTTGGAGTGAGAATGTGTAGGAAACTGTCAAGGGGATTTGTCAAAGCAACCATTTTAGCTGTGTTGCAGATTAAGATAACTCTGCTCTGCTTTAGCTTAAACTGCTACATAGAAGAGATTCAGCATGACCTGCAGTCAGACAGGAGTCAATGGTACACGCTAGATCACAAAGCTTGTGGCACAAATATTGTAGAAGCAATATTTCAAATGTTCATACATGGATGTCGAAAAAATTGTTGAGGATTGTAATGTGGGGTTTATGAGAATCAGGTTGATATGGTACATATGATATCTAAACACCTTAAGTGGCCATTTCGAACAATTTCATATACTGTGGTTCATGCAAAGATAAAAATTATAGTAGCTGATTTTCTTCCAGCTATGGTCTACTGTGTCATCAGTGATTCTCTGTTTTCCAGTGCTTTATCTGAGCATGCGGTGAGTATGTGTTGTGTTGTAACAGATCTTCACATATCACCATGTATTTTCACACAGAAACACAATCTATTTCTTATTACTGTGATAAATTATTTGTGTTGTAATAATAGCAAGCACATGTTTCTCTGTCGGAAACCTGTGGATAGCCCTCTCTGGGTTAGGGGAGAGTTACTGCCTCAAGCGAGGGAGTTGAAGTATCTCTGGGTCTTGTTCACGAGTGAGGGTAGAATGAAGCGTGAGATGGATCGGCAAGTCAGTACAGGCGCTGCGCCGGTCCGTCGTAGTGAAGAAGGAGCTGAGCCGGAAGGCGAAGCTTTCGATTTACTGGTCCATCTACGTCCCAACTCTCAGCTATGGTCATGAGCTCTGGGTAGTGACCGAAAGAATGAGATCGCGGATACAAACGGTGGAAATGAATTTCCTCCATGGGGTGGCTGGGCTCAGCCTCAGAGATTGGCTGAGGAGCTCAGATATCCGGAGGGAGCTCGAAGTAGAGCCGCTGCTCCTTCACGTCAAAAGGGTCAGTTGAGGTGGTTCAGGCATCTGACTAGGATGCCTCCTGGGTGCCTCCCGCTGGAGGTGTTCCGGGCACATCCCACTGGTAGGAGAACCAGATCATGCTGGAGGGATTAGGCTACATATCTCATCTGGCCTGGGAACGTCTTGGGGTCCCCCAGAAGGAGCTGGAAAGTGTTGCTGGGGAGAGGGATGTCTGGGGTGCTTTGCTTGGCTTGCTGCCCCCGCCACCCAGCCCCAGATAAGCAGATGAAAATGGATGGACGGATGGATGATGGATGTTTTTGTTGTTCCTGCTGCACGATTATCAACTTCATAGCCAAGCTATAAAATTTAAAGATCTTTTTTTTTTTCGACTGCACTTCTTTATTTTACCCTCAGTTTTTATTCTAAAATATATTAACATATGTTTTTCTTTGCATGCAAATGTTAGTATTGACCTTAATCAAATTTGTTTTATTTTGTAAAGCCATGCATAAAGTACTGTTTACAAAGTATATAACAGTGTGTTGTTGACTGATTGGCCTCTTACAAATTATTACCAGTAAACCCCCAAATATGAAAGTTACTGTAGCTACCAGCTATTAATTTAATGTGATTTCATAAACATGACAAAATGATTTGGAATTCAGTCAGAAAGCTGGTGGGAAAAAAATGTTTTCTTTCTGCAGTGTTTGAACTTATGACAGCAGTGTTGTTGATGAGGAAAATGAGGTTTCACTGGGTGACAAATTACAAGGCTTGTCAGTGTGGTGGCTTTCAGACACATCAGCTGTGATTTTCCTCTTCCTCCACTCCAGCTCTACTTTCATAAGCACAGTCTTTCACTACATCCCAAACTGTAATCAGAGCAGGCTTTCCACTGAAGTAAAGTCAGTGAACTGCTGAGCTGAGAACACACACACACACACACACACACACACACACACACACAAATGGAGAGAGCTATAGAGGGACATAATACAGGAATGTAAATAGTTCTAATATTATTTGTCCATAGTGTGAAATGATCATACAGTCTGCATGGAAGTCAAAACATCATGGCAGTAATCATATATTACTTAATTCTTGTAGCACTTTTCAATTATTATTAAGCCGCTCCGTTACATAAACTTGATGACCAAAAATATGTGGACACCCCAACATCACACCCATATGTAATTTTTAAACATGCAATTCCAAAATCATGCACATTACTAATGTGCTATAACAGTTTCTGCTCATCTGGTTTCAGGCTTTGCTTCAGATTTTAAACCTGGCTGCAGGGATTTGTTGTGATTCAACAACAAGAGCATCACTGAGGTTCAATACTGATGTCAGGTGATCAGGTCTCGCTCACACTCAGTGTTTTGATTCATTCAAAGGGTGTCAGATGGAGTTGAGGTTGGGACTCTGTGCAGGTCAGTCAAGTGCTTTCACACCAAACTGGAAAACATGGCTAAACAAAATTGGTAATTTCTAAAGGTGATTTACATAACCCAAAGAAAGCAATACAGCAAGTACAATAATAATAAAGATAACAGTATGAGGATAAGAGGTGTCCTCATACTTTTGGCCATATAGGGCATGTGTGTATACTAATTATGATAGGTAGGCCTAACGCTTCTCAAAATGTGATAAATCACCACTTTTTATAATAATACAAACAAGACAAGAATAATACAATAATTAAATAGCAATATGGTAAAGAACATCCTTTACAATAAAACACTGTGAAAGCAGAAAACATGCAAAAGAAGAAGATACATCATCATATAGATAATCATGTGTCACAGGCAGGTTATTGCCCAGCTTTGGTCCTAACAACAAATATTGTTTTATTTTGGTCTTTAGTGCATTCTTGGGACAAGGAAGGGCCCTGTGACTCATTTCTCTGCAGCTCGTCTCTGAAGGACTTCAAAAGGCACAAATGTATTCTGGCACTGAGATGAGACACACAGCGTCCCTTTTTTTCCCACCTTATCCTAGACAGTGCTTCTGTACGCCCCTACTCCACTGTACTCTGTTCCATTTGCTCCATTCTCTACGCTGCTGAACTCTGCTTTTGTCCATAGCAGTTTGCAATGTACACTGCTATTACTGTTACTATTTTCTATTTGATTCTATTCATTAAAAAGTAAAGCAAGTAAAAATCATGTTTTCACCTTTGAAGAATTGAGACCCATATGTCCCACATATTTTTGCATGTGAAATGGTTGTCATGTGATAAAGTCACATATGATGTTCACTAATTCATCACATGTGAAATGCAGTTTCATATATGATATTACACGTGTTTTCATTTCAACTGTGACGTATCTGAAATTCTGTTGAATTCTATTCTGTTGATGGTGTGTTAGTTTATTATTATTATTATGGATGAACAATAATATTGTTACATCTTGGGTATCAGCTGATATTGGCTTTAAAATTAACTGGCCAACATGCTTTTTCTTATTTTGCACAGTGAATGGATATTACATACGTTGAAAAGCGTTCTGTTTCATGTCTCCATCTGCGAGTGGGCCATCACGATAAGAGTATGCATGCATAATATGATGTTAATTCCACTACAAAAGAGACTTGATGATGACTGTTAGGTGGGGGAGAAAAAGTGGATATATCAAAAAGTGAAGACATCAGTATCGATATTGGTTATCGGCCAAATAAGTTGTTATATATCAGCATACTGGATATCGGCAAAAAATCCAATATTATGCATCCCTAATTATTAACCTTATATACACATGATTAGTGTAGGAAAAGGAGACAGACTGTGGGACTTGAATCTACTCTGTGCACACACAGAAAATAATTTCATAGATCCATAGATGCACACCACTGTCTGAATTATATTCTAGCATATGATAGGTTGGGCAATACTGTAAAATAGGTATAAATAATATGATTATCATGGGAATGACTATTTGTGCTTTGTATATACGTTTACACACAAGACGCCTTTGATGAATTAACATTGAGGATAATGACTGAGTATATGCATTCACTGTTAATCTCATTCATCACTCACAAGAGATTCATATCAGTGGTATCACTGTGGTGCAACCTTTAACCAAGTGAAGACTGTATTTAAGCTATATCTGGATAATCAAAATCCCAGATGTTATATCGCTGTACCAACAAGTCCTACTGTATAATAAGTTATTTGTCAATCCCTCCTGATAACCACCTATATGACTGCTACAAAACAACTCATAAAAATTCCTATATAGTGAAGTTCAGGAAGTCAAATTACTTATTTAGGAAAATTCTATCATGGGTCAAAGAATTCAGCATTATCTGTTGGTGGAAGAAGTATTCCTTTTACTTTGGTAAAACTAGCAACACTAAATTGTAAGAAATACTCTGTTACAAGTTAAAGTCCTGTGTTCAAACTCTTACTCAAGTAAAAGTACAACAGTATCAGTGTCAAAATATACTTTAAATACGGAAAGTAAAAGAAGTAATTATACAGAATGGCCCATTTCAGAATAATAGCCTATATATTATATTGTTGGATTATAATGATTGATGCCTTAGTGTGTTCATCACAAAAGCAAAAGGTGGAGCTTACTTTTTAGACTGCTACTTATGTACAGCACTTGAGTAAATGTACTTAGTTACATTCCATCACTGGGTAGGAGACTGGAGACAAATCGGGGTATACAATGTTTGTCTTAATGACCCTGGCCTCTATGAATATAATATCATGTTATACAATTCTGCTAAACCCTGTATTTATGACATAACCCTATCTATCTATCTATCTATCTATCTATCTATCTATCTATCTATCTATCTATCTAGTTCTGTAATACTTATTAGAACATAACATGTTATGGCTGCACCTTGAAAATATTGTAGAAGCACACAGTTCCTTTGATAGTCTAATTCATGCTTATGTGTTTTATAACACACAGCTGGACATGTCTCAAAAAAGGAACTGTGGTGGAGGCGGATAAGGGCTCTGAACGCAGGCTACTCCATTCTCTTTAAAAAAAGAAAAAAAGAAAGAAATCATAACAATAAAAAATAAAAACCTATTGATAAAGACTGCTCGAGGTGTCCTCTGCTGCTGCTGTGTGTGTTTATGGCGTGAGTAGGTTACTAACACAAGAGGGCGTGTTGGTGTGTGTCAGAGCTGCTCCTGCGGGTCCTGGCCTGTCGCCGCTCTGATTTAGGGCTCACACCATCAGCTGCTCTCTGCTGAAAAAAAAGAAAAAAAATGTTTTAGTGGAAATGTTTTAGTGATGTTTTTTTGTTAGGTTTGAGGATTACAGGTTTCGCTTGGATTTAACATCATTTTAGATTTTCTCCCATAAGATTCAGGTGTTTCCTTTCAAAATGATCTCTCAAAAATGCTCATAACAAGGCTGTTTTATGAGTTGCTAAAAAGTTAACATTCTGAGGATGCACAGATTTTATCTGACATGAGCTCAGAGCACTATTTAACCATACAGTAACACCTACACTAGTCCAAAGACAAAGGCATTTGCGTAAAAATATATGTATTATAAATCTGGTGCAATACGCCATGTCTTCAGGGTTTAACTGTTAATCGAGTCCAATACCAATTCATACGAGCTTGCTCAATATGCCAAAGATTGTTTCCTTCATGGCCCTGTGTATGTCCAATTCAAACTGAAAGTTAAAAAAGAGATGGAGTGCGTGTTTCCTTTAGGGCAAACACTCAGCTGACCATGTAAACAAGAGTCCACTCAGCACCAACAGCACACTAAAAATAAGAGAAAAAAATTAACAGACCAGAAAAGAGCAAAGCAAAGCTGGAAAACAAATGATATGCAATAATAAGTGTGCCAATGTGTGTGTGCGCGTGTGTCTGTGTGTGTGTGTGGTTAGTGCTGGTCAGGGTCTGCAGAGCCAATCAGCTGCTCATGCAGATGACGTGCCGCTGTCCTACGTCAGCCCCGCCGCTTGTCAGGATCAGAGCTCCACACACACCGACAACAAACACATACACACACTCCCTCTCCGAGCCGGACAGCACAGCCCCTGGCCCGGCAGCCCGGCAGTGGAGGACACATCCAGGCTTCCAGGCGCCGCAGCCCGCTGTGACAGTGGACCTAACATCGCCTTACTTTGTGGACATGGGAGACATGGGGGATCCGCCGAAAAGTAAGACACTTGTTCGGTGTTGGGATGCGGTTCTGGAACTAAGCTGATGACAAGTTGAGAGTTGGTTTTGGTGTGTTGCGGTGCCTGTCGACACGAGTGGCCTGTTAAAGTATTTGGTGTCATGAAACAATTAATTTTGAGGTGTCAGTGAAGCTTAAAGTCAGCGGATGTTACCTGTAGACTTTTTTTTAATGCAAACTATCAAAAAAACAATAGCTCATATAGGCCTATTTTTTAATAATAACAATCACACCAACAATTAAAGTAATAACATTAATAATATCAAGAACTATTTAAAGGCCATTATTAGATGAGTGTGTGGCATTCAGCGGAGAGTTGTGAAGTGTGTGTGATGTGTTTTACTCGTGCTGGTCTTCCAGAGAAGCGGCTGGTATCTCTGTGCGTGGGCTGCGGGAACCAAATCCATGACCAGTACATCCTGCGGGTCTCCCCGGACCTGGAGTGGCACGCCGCCTGTCTCAAATGTGCCGAATGCAGCCAGTACCTGGACGAATCCTGCACGTGCTTCGTCCGGGACGGAAAGACTTACTGTAAACGGGACTACATCAGGTAGGACGGCCGGGACGGGACGGGACGACCCTCTACACACTCCAAGAGCTGGAACTACACGGCGATTGGAATTATTATTTTTGAAAAAATATATTTTACAATATTAGGTTGAGAATAATCGGACCGATTTAAATGACATGGAGCAGTGATTTGACTGCGTTAAAATTATTTTTTTGAACATTGTGATAATTTTTACTGCTTCAGCAACTTGTAGACCGTGCGTCTTTGTACGAAATGTCAGCATTTCATTCTCTCACACTCTGTCTCATCAGATGCATTTTAAAAGCCTTGCACATCAGGCCCACATAAGTCATTTATTAATCAATGGTTCCGATCAGACTGCTGCGGTGCGCAGAGTGTTGCTTTGTGATGGACCTGACAGAAAAACGTAAAAACATCATTGTGCTATTTTCATTATACAGCCTGTAAATTATAACTAATTTGGCGTGGTTACACGTGAACAATTATTCGATTAAAACTTGAACAGGCCCTCAGTTATTGTCTAATACTCACAACATGACTATCAAAGATATGAGTCACATTGCAGATAAAAGTGTAAACTAGAAAAAAAAACAAAAGTTCATTTTCTCGAGGCATATCATAAACAAATTCTCGTGTAATACGACTACTACTAGTATGATAATAATAATAATAATAATAATAATAAAAACAATGATAATAGTAACAATAAATGAGCACATTGTCTTACAAAATAGGCCTACCGGAAATAGTGTATACCAATGTTTGATTATATTATTAAAAACGTCAACACATTATTGTTATTATTATTATTATTGTTAATATCATTATAAAAAAAATACCAATCGTATTATTTTGGTGATCCTGTAGGCTATATTTTTTTACCTGCCTGCAGTCAAACTGATCGGACCGCTCGCGCGTGTGTGTGTGTGTGTATGTCCCGCAGGTTGTACGGGATTAAATGCGCTAAATGCAACATCGGCTTCAGCAAGAACGATTTTGTGATGAGGGCCCGCTCCAAAGTCTACCACATCGAGTGTTTCCGCTGCGTGGCTTGCAGCCGGCAGCTCATCCCGGGGGACGAGTTCGCTCTGCGGGAGGACGGGCTCTTCTGCCGGGCCGATCACGACGTGGTGGAACGGGCCAGCCTGGGCCCTGGAGACCCGCTCAGCCCGCTGCACCCCGCCAGACCGCTGCAGATGGCAGGTAAAGTCCCGGGGAGTGGGAGACAGGACGTGAGGACTGTAGTCTAACACTGCTGGGAAACATGTAGGCTTCTTGCTGTCGGGTGACATACTGCCTTTGACTTTTTTGTGAAGTTCCGAAGTCTTTTTCGATCAGTGGATTTTGTCCAGGTGTTCCTTAAATATAAACGGATTCTCCGGGTTGACACTCCATAAGACACCGCAGTGTGATGTTTCATGTTCGGTGAACTGCACCTCTTGTATTTCACAATGCCAGTTGAGTTGTCTCTGTGCGCACTGTCCTACAGACTCAGAGCTTAATGTCAGAGTGATTTACTAGCCAGGTTTGATCTCTACTTTAATGTAGCTAAATGTCATGCAGTCACAAGGAAGCTGCTCCCGGTGCCATAACTAACAAGTGGGGCTTTTCCCGTTTTCTTATTTGACTCTTAGGTGGACTGGTTCTGGTTACTCCATAGGTTTTGCCTTTTACATTTTCTTCCTGCATACCACTGTGCAGTCAGCCCAGACTCGGTAGATTAGATACAGTGGGCGCTGCTGTCAGAAATACACCAAGTTATCACTGCTGGAGGAGGAGGGCGAAACATGGCTCTGGGTCCGGGATGCGTTTGCACTTAATGCTGTGCGGTGCTCTGTATGTCTGAAAGGCTGGAGGTTTTCTCTACAAAAAGAATGGTTTGCTGTATCGCCGCCGTGCCCTGGTGCTTTTAAATGGATATTTTGACCTTGGATCAGATGAGTCAATCAGATCCGCTCTGCTCTCCTACATTTAAACCTAATATGCAGTGGAGCCTGGAACTCCCGAGCCTCCGAAATATGGGTATATTTAGAGGTAGTTCACCAGGGGACTATTTTGAGCAGAATGGCCAAACGTAGGCTAGTGTAGAACAATTACGCAAAACCTCGACTCTGATCTTCAGCAAGCTATAACGTCAGCAGCGTTGTGTTTGTGAAGTAGACTAAGCCAGAGGAGTTTCTATCAGCATGATTAAAACAGACGTGGCCTTTTAATTAAGTTGTGCATCATGTGTTGGAACATGCATGGCCACAGAGGGAAAAGACTTTATAAAACTCATAACCCCCCCCCCTCTTACTTATCCGTCCACACAATTGCATACCTTTCTGTGGGACAAACAGATAAACTGATTGTGTCCTCCCTGGGCCCTTTTCCCGTCCTTTCCCAACAGCAGAACCAATCTCGGCCCGGCAGCCCGCACTGCGGCCTCACGTCCACAAACAGCCGGAGAAGACCACCCGGGTCCGGACGGTGCTAAACGAGAAGCAGTTGCACACACTGCGGACTTGCTACAACGCCAACCCGAGGCCCGACGCCCTTATGAAGGAGCAGCTGGTGGAGATGACCGGCCTCAGCCCGCGGGTGATCCGGGTCTGGTTCCAGAACAAGCGGTGCAAGGACAAGAAGAGGAGCCTGCTGATGAAGCAGCTGCAGCAGCAGCAGCCCAATGACAAGACGGTAAGAGGACAGAGCAGCTGGATAACCTTTCATATTGACAGTGCTGAAATGTGCATGGGATTTATTTAGGAACTTCTGCAGGCCTTTCCTTTGAGCAGAGACAGATCTTAAATGTTGCAGCTCTGTCTGCGTTTACATTATTAATGAGGATGTTTAACCCCGGAGTAAACTGAAGGTAGCCTCTATTTAAGCGGCATGACCAATATGTTTTGTAGTCAAGTCCATTTTATTCATAAAGCCATGTAACGGCCCTAAGGTTTATGCTGCAGGATGTGTGCGCAAACTGATGAATGATAGAGGCCTTGAGCTGCTGTAAGAGCAGGAGTGTTATATGGACGAGCTCATACAGAGCGCTGAGGTCAAAGACAGAAAGCACACAGAAACTTTTCACTACAAACACAAACATATTAATCTGTTTATTGTGTGCTCTCTTATTGATGGTTCTGCTGATTGACTGGTGGATTAATTTCAGACGCCCCCCACCCCCACCTCCACCCTTCCTTCCAACATGCACACACACCACCACCACACCCAGCTACCCACACCCCATCATCTGTAATAACCCGCATTGAAAGATGTGTACACTGGGTGCTTACCACGACACACTCTCTAACAGAACATCCAGGGAATGACGGGCACCCCGATGGTGGCGGCCAGTCCGGAGCGGCACGACGGCGGCATCCAGGCCAACCCGGTTGAGGTGCAGAGCTACCAGCCGCCCTGGAAGGTCCTGAGCGACTTCGCCCTGCAGAGCGACATCGACCAGCCGGCCTTCCAACAACTGGTTCGTCCTTTTTACTTTCTCCACTAAGGCTCTCATGCTTGAAATGCAGGCGATTTATTTATTTGCAATATTCAGTTTCAGGTCTAAATATTTGACACTCCTCCATGCAGAAAAATCCAATCTCATCTGTGTGAAAAAAGGGATATTTTAAATGATAATTTGAACATACAAATATGTGCCATGTGCATAACGTTTCTCTCCCATCCTCTGATAGGATTCTTTATTTAAACTAATACAGAATAAATTTAGCTGACAATCCTGAAACAGAGTTTTCTCCACGGACCTTTGTTATTCAAATTCATAATGTTGCCGTGGACACTGAGATGCGCATCTTCACTTCAGGCATCAGGACAGGATGGTGTCACGTTGCTGGAGGTGTTGACTTAGTTTTTCATCATTTATTTTAATATTTGTTTTTTGTTTTTTTTACCTTCAAGGAAATATGATCAGTCTTTTGGCAGAACAGAACAACAGGAACGATGCTTGTTTTAATTACTACCGGTCCAGGTTGGGAGTTTTGAGCGGCCTCATAACGGCCTCCACACTGATGTCAGTCACCTCAGCTTGTTTCTGTTAAATTCATATTATTTGATACTGGACGGCTGTTTAAGATTTGGTTTGGAATCTCTTGGAAAAACCACCTGTCCCGCCAGGGATGCTCCACAAACGCAGGACCACCGATGGAATAAAACCTTTGGAGATCCATTCATTCAATTGGTTTATTTCGTTTGGAGTGACGCACCACAGACAGCCTGACACCATGTGCTGAAATCTGCTAAAATGAGCTGGATTATTAACATTTTTGACATGAATAGGAATGTGACGCGCAATTCATCCGTTCTGAAAGATGAGCAGACTTTAGACCCTAGTGACATAGTTTCATATGAACTGAGTGCTTTTTGTTGTAGACCAGGGTAGACATGGATAAGTACAAATAGCTATAAATGATATAATAAGACATCACACCCAGCAGACCCTGGAGCTCAGATGATGGCCCGCAACCATGGTGTTTATTTTTCTTTCTTTTTTAAAATAAATTTACAATACATCACTTATAGGTTTGTTAAAGAAGTCTGAATTTGTGTTTTCCAACCTTCCACACAGCCGCTGCTCTCCCCTTTATTTGCTATACAGTTATTACGCAGACACTTTAATCCGTAGCCTAATAAAAAAAGATCATTTATCAGATCGAGCATCAAGTCTGCTTTTCTTGTTGTGGTCTGAATTAGATTACAGTCCCGATGCAGTGTTGTACAAATCAATCTACAATGAATCTACAATTAGGCTAATAACAAAAAATCATTGTCAATCAAAGTGACACCTATGACGTGTGTGTTGTTCACTGTGATGGATGGGCCTAAACTCAAACTATTTGTAAGTTCCTTGTCATTTGTAAATAGGCTATACCCAGAATAAATGCTTTGGACGTACTGGGCTATAATGTAAATGGTCTAAAACATGCGTGTATCCATGTCATCTGCCAGCTTTTGGTCTGTGCCCCCACATAATTTGCGTTTCACTCTGGCACACCCCCTGTGGTGTACCCAGATGTGTCTGACCGCTGCTTGTTGCTTGATGTGTCCCCGCAGGTCAGTTTCTCGGAGGGAGGACCGGGTTCGAACTCTACGGGCAGCGAGGTAGCGTCCATGTCGTCTCAGCTTCCAGACACGCCGAACAGCATGGTATCCAGCCCCATCGAGGCCTGAGCAGCCGCCGCGTGGACGGACTGAACGGACTGAACTGAACACACAGANCCCCTCGACTGCACCAACAACCCCCCTGGTTGTATTTTGACACTGTGAAGACAATCATGGGATTTTACCACAGCCACACATTCTTATGTCCATCCAGCAGAGACAGACGGATGCGTCATCATGGCCGGTGCTGCACGTTCACACGCCTGGTTACAGTTGCCAAAACGAGAAGACATGACTCCATCGATACATGGGACCTCTGAGTAGGAGACTAATCTAAATCCTATACTTGCGAAATGCTGTGCGCTACTTTGAATAGAAAACTGGTGTTTTCTTTTTCTTTTTTTTATAATTCGATCCACGCACCTCATCATATAATAGACCATTCGGATGGGAACAGCACTGCTTTTCTTCATTTAATTACACGATTTCCCTCATGATCCGAAAGCATTTGCAACAAGGTATACCTCTATTTTGCCACAAGCTTCGTGGGACATTTGTGTGAATCAGTGTCCGTCCGAGAATATTTTTTTTCTTTCCCAAAGATGTGTATAATTAATCATAAGTTAAAAATACCGTTAGCTCTGGAAGAAAATGTTTCGTTTGTTCCCGTGCAACAAAATTATTTATTATTTATTGTCGACAAATTTGCCACCTTTTGTGTAACTTTCTTAACTGAAGTAAAAAGAAACAAAAAAGACTGGAGTTTGGTCTGTCAGTTTCTATCACAGTTTAATGTTTTGAGTTATTATTATTTCTTAAATCATTTACAAAAGAGGACAGTTTGACTATCTTTAATTGTTTTTTCCCTCTCGTTGTGAACATTCACACATGAGGCGGAACATCAGATCTATTAAATGGCTTGATGGATATTCTGTGGTTAATTGGGTGTCATGTTGGTGCAGATGCTGTCTCAGTTTACCTGCTGGCTGACTACCTGCTTTACAACAAACTCCACTGCAGAAACATCTCCGTCTTAACAAAACTTCTGACGCCTAAAATCGAATTTTCTTGAAACAAAGTGATCAAATATGACAGTGAAATTCGATGATACTAAATTGATGAGTTCCTCTCATGGACTATATTTGGAACCAAATGTCATTATCTTGATTTGCCACCATTCGTCCTTATGGTTACAGGACAGAAATGTTGTTTTAGAATATTCTAACACAATGGAAACTGCTCTGGGAACAAGTACAATAATTTTAAAACAATGGCAACATTTTTTCTGTTTTCAGTACAATCTGAAATGAAATGACTTAAGATATTCCTGGCTCTGTGGCTTTTTGCCATCAAACAGCTGATGTAAGTAGAAATATCAAACATGACAATTATTGGTAAAATATAGTCTGAGTTTAGGATTTAAATTAAGTGTGACCTTTCTGTCCCCAGGAATAATATACACTGTAAAAAAATATCCAACTTTAAAAAATTAAGTGTACAATTTCCATGCATCTTTTTAAGTAGCTTCAATGCTGGCTTTACTGAGTCAATCCTATGAGTTTTTATAATCCGACAAACTCTGTTAGTTTAGTGCAATTAACACAGTTTAACTTGACCTCAAACAATTAAGTTAAACCAACTTAATATTTATCTAAAAGTTGTGGTGATGTTTATGGGTCAAATTATTTTAATTAACATATTCTAACTTATTTATTTCAATTCCACCCTACTCAAAAATATCAACCATGCTGTTGATTTTGACCAACTTCTTAAAATAAGTTGTCAGTTGATTAAAACACTTTAATGTAAACATTTTTATGATGAAAACTTATTTATTTTAAGAATTATCCACAGACACCATATTTTTGTGAGTGTTGCTGGGATTACGATTTTTATTTCAAAGTTTTGTCAGAAGGTGCTGTTTCGTTTCTTTAGCTATAAAATAGAAGAATATTTGACAATTAGCATGTTCAAATTTGGCTCCTCTGATCCTCAGTGTAATGTTAACCATAAGTGCCACAACCATTTTTTTCTTTTGCTTTATGTTTTATCAGGTAATGTTTCAATGTGTCAAAAAGCAGGTTTTGAACAGTGTTTCAATTTGTTGGTGTGTGTGACTGTGTGCGCTGACAGATTTATAGGATTAGTGTGTGCAGTCCTCATCCCGAGCGTTCAAAATAGGTCATTAATTTGAATGCAGAAGCTGAACACTCTCTGCAAGTTTGGGATTGTTCATTGAAATATGGTGAAAAAAACCTCAGAGTGACATGACTTGATTTCATTCTGTCAGTGAATCCCTTTCACTGTTGCTCTGTTTAATGCTGCCTGATTCATTCCACAGCGCGTCAGTCTACCTCCTGTCCTGGAAGCTTCTGTGCAGCAACATGTCTGTAGCTTCCACAGAGCTATGCATCTTACCTGGAACTGACTTTATAACCAAAGATGACTTAGTGTGTTAGAATTGTTGGACTTATTGATTAGTTGATCTAATTGAAAAAAACAAACAAAAAAACTGTCAAATTGTGTCTGCAGATATGCACTCATGAGGGGAATCTTACAATCTAGCACATATTACAGACCAAATTATATTTGTAAATACTTAGAGCAACACAAATTACCCACATATGTCATAGTTGTTTCAAGAATTTCCTCCCCTCCCGGAACTGAGCAAGTGAAGGCTTTTAAAAAGGAACACCAGGAAATAAGCTGTTTTTGTCATGTTATCTTTACTGCAGCTGATGATAAAATACAAATTCCATTGTGTTGCAGAAAAAACAAGACTGTTAAAATTAAGATTACAGACATTTTTTAATTATTTTAATTTCTTTAAATATAATGTGTTTTTAAAATTAGTCGATGAAGAAAAGCCGATGTGCTGCTTACAGTGCTGCTGCTTCCTTTAAGAGAAAGATGGGTTAGTGAGGTCACAGAGGCATCAAGGGGAGAACAACGGAGGACAAGCTTACAGACAGCAAAGCATTTTCTACAAAGTCAAACATGAGGACGCAACAGTCATTTACTGCAGTCTATTCAGTGTCACTGCTTTGTGTTGGAAACAACGGCTCAAACTGAAAACATGTTTGAATCCAGCTTGAGTCTGACTGCAAAAAACGACTGAGGCTGTCTCCCACTGCTTCACTGCTTCCGGAATAGTGTTCCATCCTCTTTAAATCTCGCATTGTCTTTGTGATTTCCTTTGTATTTGCTACAATAACATGTCCAACTGTGACTGAAACCAAGTTGGCAAATTCCCAGGAGTCTGCCTGTGTGGAGCTTTATATCTTAGGTGTTTTAGTAGAAAATAGAAGGAGAAGAACTTGTCTAGTTTACTAGTGTTAGGGTGCTGGTGTTCTGAATGGGAGTGTGGCTCAGGAGGAAGAGTGGTCATCTGCCATTTGGAAGGCTGATGGTTTGAGCCCCTGCAGTCTACATGTTGAAGTGTCCTTGGGCAAGATACTGATCCCTAAATCATGAGCACATGTGAATTCACTGAGCAGGTGGCTCCTTGTATGGTAGCATCAGCCACCCATGGGTGTAGCACCAAAGTCTGATCCCTGTGCATCAGCAGTCTCTGTGGCCCCCCTGCTCTACCTTCTCTTGATCCATGTCTGTCTCGCACACCTTTAAAAAAAAATTCGCATGAAGTCTATTTGTGTTCTTTTCCTTTTCTTTCCTTTCCTTTTTTTGGAACCTAGATTTATCTTTCTTGGGAGGAGACATGACAGTGTGCATTAGTATTTCAGCAGCATAAAAAGTCACTCACTCAGCTCTGCATTTAGAGACAAATCTAGTGCAGGGGCAAATTGAACTTTTTTGCCCCTTTACATGGTGAGAGGGGCATCAGAGAGCTTCCACTATTTTTTCAAATACAAAATTCAGTCTTACAACCAATTTATTCAGCAAATTTAGTTGTGGCACTAATTTGTAAGAAATAAAAAATTGCAAACAAAACCAAGGCTTTTGAGGGCCCCTCTCCCGGCCTGGGTAATAAGTCCCACTTCTCCCCCCACTATAATGCCCTTGCAGCCACCAGCATATGAATTTGTGTGAATGAAGAGCAAAACACTACATAAATACAGTTTACCATTTACTGTACGTAACCTATGCAAAATAATAAAATGACTAAAGTAAATGTCCCTCATAGCAGGAACATTAATGTATAATATATGGATAAAGGATACATGTTTTTGATGTAGATGTCAAGTGTACAAAAGTAGGCTTCAAAAAAATTCAATTGGAAAGATTTCACTAATTGGAAGTAAGAGTTAATGTGATGTTAAGAGTAAATGTTTGTGGAAGATTTGATTCCAGCTGTGAAGGCAAATGAAATGTCGTGTTGAAAGTTAGTGTGTGACCGTGAATCGAGGCACTCAGTGATATCACCAATAGTACCATCTGTAGTTTTAGTGTGATTTGCACTGCAGCTAATGACTGAAGTTAGTGATGGAGTTTCCTCTGAGTCAGAGACTTCAGGTTTTCCCCCCCACAGATTTAGAAGCATATTTCAGCAAGGACATTTTTGCCACTTTTTTCTTTTTCATTTTGGCTTTTTAAGCTTCTAATCAAAGACTTGTGCACACCATTTACCAGGCGGTAATAGTATGATATTAAAGTAAAGAAACTCACTATGTGCCAGGACTGGTACCTACCTGCCAGATTCAATCACTGCTGTTGAGTATCTCTATAAGATATCTAATTGTTTTTGTTGCTGATTTACAGACCAGATCACCAACTATGCCACAGCTATGCAATGAATCTGAATCACTGCATAACATCATCATCAAAGAATTAAAAAGTGACAAAGTTTTGAGCGAGCACAAAACACATTTGTACAATTGATGTGCAAGACAAGATTTAAGAGAATGCTGGAACAGACAGGAACGCTCAAGATGAGTTGAGAGTGAGCGAGGACAGAGGGCTTTATCTATTGCTTCTGGCATTTTCGCTACATTGAGGAAAATGCCACACACTGCGCCTGTCTGTCTGGTATTTCCATGTCTCGCCATCCAAAGAGATGCAGTGGGGGAGTGTCACTAGCAATCCGCCAATGCACTGTAATTTTGGTGTCAAGATTCACTGTATTTTGCACCTTCTGTCTTCTGCTGCGGGCTGCTCGACAGAACGCCGCACAGTGCACCTGTGCACCCACATAGGATGCTTTTCTTGTCTGTTTCACTTTTGCTCTACACTTTCCAGCCAGTAAAAACATCTACATGTACCCCAAGGATGCATTTTTCTCCAATTGTAGCAATAATTTCAAAAAGCAGAGGAAAGATAAATGTCTTATTCTCAGCAGCAGCTGTCATCCACAACAACTTCCATGCTGTAGGTCTTGTCTTCAGTTTATCGTCTCCTCATATAGCCATTTAAAGGTTGGCTATATGGCTATATGGGAAATATCATGATTTGTGTGAAAATATGCACCTTATTCAGGTTTGCAAATGACTTAAGAGGGTAATAAGCCCTTCCTGTGAGGCAGCCATTTTTCCTGTTGATTTCATCGCCTAATGTAAATGAACTTGCAAAGGCTTGAATGAAATAAAGTGAACATTATTGCTGCTATTATTCAGTGGAATCAAATTCAAAGTCATGTTCTCAGACATGGAAGTCTACAGACAGAGCAACAATAATTGACAATTTGAGATGAGAACGCATTGGAAATCTTTTAGGGCCCTGACCAACCAAGCTGACAGTTGGCCATTGGTGAGATTCAATGACCCTATTTTGCTGTGTGTCCTACAATTTTGGCACCAGTCGGCCCTTGTAGGCTTGTATTTCAAATTTTTTTCAAGTTCATCATGTTGAATTGACATCAGGGCCTGCAGAGCCCACTGGTGAGAGAAATCCCTCTGATTAATAGTTCAGCTCAGCGCTTGAGAAGAGAAAAAGAAGTGAGAGAAGCAAACAAATGGCTAAAGTCAAGAGGGATGAGATCAAAACAAACTTGTTATATGAGGTAAATTTTATTTCTTCAGCATAAATTATTCCGAGTGTTTTGTGTTATTGTTTGCTGGCACACAGTAAATATCCTTTGTTCTTTCTACATTGGATTGTGTTTCTAATGTGCTAATTGGTCAACTAGCCAACGTATCCTCACAGAATGGTTTGTTTGATATCCTTTGTTTGTTTGTTTGATTGCCATATCAATGACATTACATCCTTCATGTAAAGTAATGTAATTAATCTACACATGGTTCTGAATACGTATCTCCCGGGGCAAGTCAATGTTTTTGTGACCCATCCACCACCCCAACCTGTGTCCTTACAGTACTACTTCCTTGTTTACTCCTATCAGTGCATTGGTTACCTTATCACCAAAATGTGTGGGTTATGCAGGAACTACTGGCTCATGATTTCATGGGATATTTATGATTTTGGTGCATCACTTTTGGTAGGAAAATGAACAGTTTATGAGAACACCCTGGATTAGCATCTTAAATCCATCCTGTCAGTCTTCAGGTTTCACCTTTTAAGGGATGATTACAGACTACCACCACCTGCTGCTATGGAAAGTTATTTCCTTTCACACAGGTACAGAACGTACCTGCTAGTTGGCCATTGGCTGTAGTCCTTGCGGCATGTTGAGTGCAACTTTTTGGCCAAGACACAGGTGACATGAAGCGATGTAACAGTTAGGCTTCATCACCACGAGTTCGTTGATGTCGGTTTAGGCTTTAACACAACAGTCTGCTTTGAAAAAGGGTCAGCAGTAATGCAAAATACACAGCTTGATAATTGGCTAAAAAAGGGGGAAAACAGTGATATTATTAATTTGATCAGTTTGTTGAGAAAAAAATAACAGCAGAAAAAAATGCCCCTAAAGCACGTATGCATTTCCTGTGAAATCAGGCTCATGTCATTATAAACAATGATGAAGGAGAAGACATGTTTGCTGAGTTTGTCCAGCTTTCACAGAGTGACTGAGGGAAATGCAGAGGCAGACTGTGTGCCTGCAGTGGTGCCTCTCCTCTGTTGTATGGATGGGGATCTGGGCAGGGGAAGCTAAGAACCAGGACAAAGAGTCCTGATAACATACCCTACAGGTTTGTCTGGCTCCGGGACTGTATTCGGAGCCAATGGAGAGATGGAACAAAAGCAGCACTGTACCTTGGGCAGGCTGAAGGAAACAATTGCGGGCCTCTGGATGAGACCACATTGAACTGGGATGGGAAATGAGCAAGGGAACTAACCCTCCCAGAAATCTGGCGCCTGACTCCCAAAAGCCCACCAGGTTAGTAATGGGAAGTCTGAGACAGTGTCCAATCAAACTTCATGGTTGAATACAAGTTGACAGCTTGCATCAGTTCTATTTACCTCCCTCTGCTAATAAATAAAATCATTTTATTGCTAATGTTTGCATTGGGAAGCCAAGGTGAACCAAATTTCCAATCATTCTAAAAGTGCCAGAAATGTTCAGTTTTCTATGCATTAGCTATATGGACTGTGTAGTCAGTCAACTCACATGTTATATTAATATGTAAATACAGAGTATGAACATTTATTATGCGGCATCTGGCTATTAGGACGTCACTACCCACAGCATTTCCCTTCAACTGCATGAGAGCAGCAGCAGTGATACTGTCACTGAGCAGTGCAGCTGCAGTAGTTCAGGCAGAGCAAAGAGAGATTGGAGCTTGACAGTGTAATTAGACCAAATTTTTGCAAATGCGTTACATATTTGTTTCAAAGAACAAGTGCTTGACACAAAAGATAGGAGACCATCAAAGGAAAGTATAATATTAAAGGATCTTTAACTGTGATCTTTAACCCATCAAAAAGCTTCTTCATCCTGCAGAATGAAGTGACAGCTCTGGAAGTTAGAAGCAATGGACATGGGGGAGGACTCCCAGGAGTCCAACTTGGATGCCCTGAAGGGACAAGAGCTGTTGCTAGAAGCCCACACTTTACTTATTAGTGCACATTCAGTAAAGCTGAAGAGCTCATGGCCATCTTGGAAAACATG
Source organism: Epinephelus moara (assembly GCF_006386435.1). Classification (NCBI taxonomy): domain Eukaryota; kingdom Metazoa; phylum Chordata; class Actinopteri; order Perciformes; family Serranidae; genus Epinephelus; species Epinephelus moara. The sequence goes on from NC_065513.1 coordinate 5,489,462, forward strand.
AAAACATGACTAACTTTACACATTAGTGCTGGCACCTAAGTTGGATGTGGTTGTACCAAATCACACTTCTTAAGCCATTAGACCTTTGCCACACCTCTTCTAATACTTTTGTAATAACAACGTAAACGGACTGATTATATATTGACGCACAGGTTTGTAAAATAAATGCATAACATGGTGGAGTATTTTATTGCTTTTTTAACTTCTATCTCTAACCCTAAAAAGACTGTTTGGGGAGTCATTGCATAAAAAGAAGAAATATATTAAACATATTTGTGAAATACGCAGTCCAGTTGGCAGAAGAAAATGTTGGCATTGTATGTTTATGCAAAAGACCAGTATGTTACATTTGCACATTTCATACATATATCAACTACAAGTAATGTAGTATATGAGCTGACTTTGGCATGTAGAGGTTGAGGGGATGGTGGATGCATGTGACCAACACATTCTCTCTCCCAACTCGTCACATATCACGGCTTGGTCAGTGGACTTTCATGTCTACATATGACGTGTTAGGTGTCCTGGGTGTATCTGTTGTTGACGATCTGGGACACTACATATGTCAATTCACGCTTGTTCCAGCGGTGATAGCACCACGTAAAGCAGTTGTGTTTTTAACAGAGGCATTGCTACATTTCCAGTCTGGATTTTGCCACCAATACCTGAAATTTTAGCCAAAACACCAAAGATGTTGACTTGAATTAGACCAGAGTCACAAATTTGATAACTTAAGCCTAGACTTGAAAAAATCAAAAAAGATTTGCACCTCAACTTGGACTTCAACACTAATGATTTGTGACTTCACTTGGATTTGACTTAAAGATACTTGATACCTCCCCCCAAGCACAAAGATTAAAAAATATATTTGAAAAAAAAAAAAAAGTGTGCCATGAATCTATTAAATTCCCTTAATTTCCTGAATCAGCTAACATTAACGCTATTAATTTGCAGCAGTCAGTACTTACTTCCTCTGATCCACTTTGTTTGAACCGATCCAACAGCATCCAGTCAAGTTGCAGGAGAGAACCATGAAGAACAAACATTCTGTTACTGAGTGCTAGTTGGAAAAATGATACCAAAGATAATTTGATCTGTGCACAATAACTACTCGGTAGTCAACAGAAAATGAATTGCAGTATGCAGATATGCAGGCTGAAAGTTGCAGTCGAAGATTCAACTTTGTTAGAACTTTGTTTAACATTTAAAGTTGGTGAGCTAATGTGGGTGCTAATAGTGGTACTGGTTAATAGTGCTATATGCTATGAAAGTACAATGTTAGCACTACTTTTCTATGATTAACTTCAGTCACACTTCTTTTAACAAATAAATACACATTTTAAAATGCATTTATGTTTTTTGTGAATTTATTATATCATTACACTGTTGTAAAAATGACATTACATTTGATAAAGAGTGTATTATGACTTGTTAAGGACTCAAAACTTAAATTTTAGGACTAAGCAATTTACTTGACTTGTCAGTCTTGACTCCAAAGACTTGAGACTTACTTGTGACTACCAAAACATTGACGTGGTCCCACATCAGCAAAACATTGTCTTTTCCTAACTAGGCTATAACCCATTCTTTTTTGTGCCTAAACCTAACTACACATTAACCATAGCATTGTTTAATCCATGGATTGCAGAAACATAAAATGCCAGCATTTTTTTGGATGACTGTGTTGAAATACATATATTTGCCAACAACAGTTTACCCATGCAGCTTCTCATGTCACTCCAAGAAAGAAAGCTAATTAGTACTGTTCCAAAATGCTCCTTTATTCAGATGAAGTGTCAGGATGATCAAAAATAACACTATCTGTGTGTTTGTGTGTGTAAATGAGTACACAAATAGCAAAGTAGAACACAGGTACCAAATGCCATGCCAACCCATCTGGTAGTTATGTTTAGACTGTTTAACAGGCTGAATCAGGTACTGACCAAAAATTGCTGTCAACCCAACAACAGCACACCACCAAATGACACAAGGAGGTAGAGTGCACTGTACAATCATTGTGATGAGCACATGAACAACTAAACAGTCATGTGTGTGGCTGAGGGGCAGCTCTGATTGGCTTTTCTGAGTGATGTTGAGTTATCAATTTTATGCAGTGTGCTGTTTTGGGCTTTTGGCCCCTTTAATGTTTTTTTTTAACAATTACTGTGCTGATTAGTATTACATAAACCATATATATATATATACATATATATATATGTATATATATGTATATATGTATATGACCAAAACTATATCAAATGGACAGTATGATGTTTGTATTTTTTCTTTTACTACAATAAACACAAAAAGACCACAGACACATAACATGAAATAATCTCTAAAGCAAAGGCAGCCAACCCAGGAGGAAGACTGTATGTTTATTAGTATGCTATGTTTTCAGATTGTCCAGCAATATAAAGGAATATTGTGTAAGCCTAACTGTCTACATTAGACTAACTCAGATACATCTGTTCACAACATGGCTCGCCTTTTTCTGAATGTTTTTATTAAAGTTTTATCTTGAGGTCTACGTGCTTAGGCTGCTAATAATAAAGCAATTCAGTCATATTTACCAGCAGTAACCAGATGCTGTTCAACTGAGTGCATGTGCAGTGTATTAGAGCCTCCAGTCACCACACAGATAGCATCTGAGAAACCAAGGCAACACAAATCCAATGTCGTCTGCTGAGACACCAAAAACCACCTGACTGGGCTTCATGGACACCACTGTTTGGATTTGGGATGTGCTACATCCCAGAAAACAGGAATGAATACTGACAAGTATAACAGAGTCTCTGGGCATGTCACACTGTGGAAACACATGGAGATAAGGCAAGAAAGTGGCAGAGTGGTCTTTTAATGGAACAAGTCATTTGGGCACACTTATTTGAGAATTGTTTGAGAGGCAGTGTTTCTATTAGGGCCATGTGTGAGGTGTTAAAGCCAGAGTTGAGGAAAGTACAGATATGCTTTCTTGTTTCACTCTAAAACAGAGAGACTTGTTAACATCTGAACAGACTCATCACAAAGATATTTATTTTGGGTGAAATTAATTCTTGTCAATCCTAGATCTGAAATTGGCTGAAATGTGATATCCAAGACATTTGGATCTGTTATTGTTAGAAACTAAAATTAGGAACACTGTCTTGTTGTAATATCAAGGTAATGCAACATAGAAAAAATAACTGTCAAACATCCCAGAAACAGGTAAGGGTAAAGGATGAGTCTGGTGATATTCTGTGTTTTCAGAAAAATAATCAGCTTTAATGGCCAAGTAGTGAGAACCCATACATTAAAATTTGACTCCGCATTTTGTATTTACCCAGTCTCATTCCAAAGTTGTCAAATACCAGCATTTGGGCAGTGGTTTCCGGCATCAGACACTGACAAAAAAAGCCCTCCTTTCACATCGGCATGATACATAGCCAGTCATCATTGTTGTCAGCGTCAGGGAGAAACGCAGCAGGACAACAATGAAAGTTAAGGGGGCCAAAGTCCAAGGAAGGCGGGCAGGAGAGGTTGTGGCTGGGTCCAACAACAACGGATTTTCACCTGGGAGGCCGGTGTTGTAAAGCCAAGCCCTGCTGTTTTTTTCTATACTCAACCACGTGCGTTTAAAGACAAAAAAAGTCAATTTGCGGTGTTGTACTGATGTAGTGTGTTTATTTTAGAAGACACTGTATGTAAACTGCACAATTCCTGTGAAAACAGAGGTATATTTTGAAATCAGATAATGCATGTACCAGGCTGACATGGCATCCCAGAATGTCAACAACCAATTTGCACATCAGATGTCGACGTGGTAGGTTGTTTTAGAAGAAGAGAAGAGAAGCGCCAAATGTATAGATCTGCCAATGATAATAGTCCCCCTAACAGACGCAGTTTTGTCACGTTTCAGCAGCTATTTAATAAAGACAGTGTCTGGCTGTTTTATGAAAATTAATAAGCCCTTTTGTCACCTATTTCTAAAGCAACATAACCATAGTTTTGGTCAATACACGAGATTTGTTGACAATAAGAACTAGAAAAGCACTCAGAGAGTGCAGACCTCCGCCAAGCAGCTCGGATTTCCCGTCATTTTATTATTTTATCCACTTCGCTTCAACCGATCACCACCAAAATTTTATGATCTGTTCCTTGTTCCATTATCAACCTTTCCTGAAAATTTCATCAAAATCTGTTCAGAACTTTTTGAGTTATTTTGCAGACAAACAAACAGACCAACGCCAGCGAAAATATAACCTCCTTGACGGAGGTAAAAATCCAGAATAACAACAGTCTTATGGTATTCCAATGAAGAAAACTCAAAAAAAGTCTACCTGAGTATTTGATCTAGTGCCCACAGCAGCACGGCAAGTGCTCTGACAAGCAGTGCCGTCCAAAAGGCCACAATGGTGACCCTTACACAATTGCTGCCACCCATACTGGCCCCCTCTGGCAAAAATAATTGGAGGCTGTCTTACTTACCACAGCCTCTTGAAGACTTACTGTCTTCAAGAGGCTGTGGCTGTCTCATTTTTTTAAAGTATCGGTATCCTATGAAACTAGACAACCCAAGGTATCCACTGGCACCAACCATGTCAGCAAAGCTTGTTGGTCGAGGTAAACCCTAGAGGAACCATTAAATGATTATGTTTTTGATTGATTTTTATTCGTATTTTGTATTTATTGCTTTACCAATAAAGTGGTTTAAATAACACTGCGAAGCACATTATTAGGACATTAGAACACAAGACCAGAATCTGGGGAACCCCAGGCAAAGAAACCTGTTGAGGCCCTGACAATGGTGCTGACAGTAACACCAACTGTATGACAGTTACAGGGAGCAAGCTGACTGTTCCAACAAATGGTATCCAGCTGTCATATGGTAGCCAGAAGGGGCCCCATTTGGGGGTGTTTGGGGCAGCAAGCAGTGGTGAACTGTTTGGGGCCTTTATAGGAGGTTTAAGGGGGTTTATAATTATCATAGCAAAATGTGGCGATATGAGTGGTCTTCGGGGGCCTCTTTTCCAACATGTTTTTGCAGGGCCCCAAACATTTGCCTCTCCTGATGGTGCGCCCCTGATGCTCTAACAGATGAAAACAAAAACATTTAAATATCCAGGAGTCTATTTGAAAAGCTTTGGAAACACCTAATTCTACTTTAACCCTGCTGGCTTATGTCCAGAGCAGATAGCTCATATTAAAAATTAAACAGAGGTGCACCCTAATCATTATCTTAGGGAGCCAGTGGGCTGAGACTGCCATGCATTAATGCTTTCTGACTCAGTAGGCATCTCCATTATTCCATGTAGCCATGCAGTTATGGAGCAGCAATGACATGGAATCCACTAGATGTGTGAGTTTGTATTTGAATGTGTCGCAGACTCACGCTTTATTTCTTTCTGTCTCTCTCTCTGACACACACACACACACACACTTAGTGCCTTCCTCACTTCACACACTGTCCACTGAAATCCTCAGTGTGATCTTATTTCAGATGCAGATATGATTAAGGACAGTCAGTGTTACATGGCAGAAGATGCACTGACAGGAAATCATTAACGTTAATCAATTAATGATTTTCTTTAACAGCACACACTGGCTGTCTTCTAATCTTACAGTCTATTTACACAGGACAAAATTAATATACAATGCCAATGCATCTTTAATGACCCACTTCCTCTCAAAGGGAAGACCCAGTTTTGGAGGTGCCCCAGTTCCACACAGACACTTGCAGGCAGGTTAGGGGGCTCATGAGCGGGAGGTCAACAGGTCTGAACCTTCATTAGAGGTACTGCTGAGCATCATCAGTATCTACCATCGAAGCCTGGAACTAACTTCTTATGTCCATTTTGAACAAAGCATTCATGTTTACCAAAAACACAAGTGGGGTAAATTATCAAATGCTTAATTTTCTTCATTTTGGTACATTTTTATGCACCAATTTGAGCCTTTTCTGCAATTTATGGTATAAATGTCATGTTCCAAATATTGAGGGGAACATGTCCCCCGTGTCCCCCCAATGATTACCACACAGTTGTGATATAATTAAATAATAAGTCATGAGAAGCCGCGGTTTACAGCGACCAGGTAAGGGGCATTGTTAAGCACAATGACGAACAACAATCAATCAATCAATCAATCAATCAATCAATCAATCAAT
>NC_065513.1:5495642-5508258 GCF_006386435.1 Epinephelus moara
GAGAGAGAGAGAGAGAGAGAGAGAGAGAGAGAGAGAGATGCAGGTAATGACAGTAGCTTACAACAACATTATTGAAAGTAATAATATTATAGTTATAGTTCTGGCTACTGTGGTACAATAAACCTTGAACTTTAAACATACAACTACTGATCTTCAAACAACATTTGAATACCTTTTTCTGATTTTTTTTTATCTCTATCTCAACATTACATAGGCTATTTGTATCACCACACTTACGTGTGTTAGTACTTTACACTGTTAATCTATCCAAATGACAACAATAATAATAATAATAATAATAATAATAATAGCAATAACAAAAATTTTGAATGAAGTTTATACTGATGCACTGTATTTTGTACAACCTGGTTTGGCGATATGGTTTTAATCTTGGTCATGCTAATAAAGCTCACCCTGAGGGTCGGAGCAATAAAACAAAAACTTTCAGAATTCTTTTTTTTTTTTTTTTTTTTTTTTTAAACTTGTGCTTTTTGACTTTTTTTTCCTCTCCAGATTCTCAATCACTGTCAGTTCTGTGTCTCTATTAGCTAACTTAAAGGTGCACTATGCAGGATCTATTGATTGCTGCTCCAACACACTGCATATGAAAGTGAAAGTGAAGTCTAGTCTCTCATTTTGTAACAAACTAAGCCTGCTTGATGTTTTGCCTCATTATATTTTCAGAGGGGGGGTTTCAGCACAGTGTCTGCACTTTTTGTAGCTTCCTCTTGAATGCATGCTGCTTACAGTCTGACACCTACTACATTTTTATAAAGTCCCACCTCACCAGTGTCCGAACACAGCAAATTAAGAAGAAAATATAGGCAGATGTCTGTACAGATAAATAAGAGGGATTACTTTTTTATGAACCTATAAATTGTTTTTGAAGGAAAATCCTGCATAAAAGTTCTGCAGGGAACAGGTGAATGTGCATGCTCTCAGCAATCAGCCACACATTGCAGAGTGTTACAGTGGCTGACTCCAAGTCTGGGGCAGCAACAAGCTGCTTGAGCTGTTTGTATTGCTGCTGCTGGAGTACATGGAATGTGACTTTGTGCTCAGTCGAGGCTGAATCTGACTTCCATGCGATTCAGCAGAAGGAGCATCGGCACAGCTCTCCCCTCATATGAATGTGCAAAACAAGGCAGAGTGGCAGCGCTACAAAACAAATCAGGTATGGCTTTAAAGCACTCCAAGTGATGCGCTGTCTGCTAACCTTCATCCTCTGCTACTATCATAGCCTCTCTCTGGGTGAAAACGATAACGCACTTGGCTTTAAAGCACTCAGACGGGCACAACACCTGAGAGTTTTGACCTTCCTTGTTTTGATAGGTTGGATTTATGTGCTCAGGGTCACCACTGAAATTGGCACAACAACACTGGAAACCAAAACAAGCTTGACTGGAAAATCATTGAAAAAGGCTCTTACCTGGTATGCATATCACACCAGGAAATTGATTCTGCCCCCCGTCATTTTAAGCGGTGCAGGACGGTTCTTTTCAGGCAATATTGTTTAGCTCCACAACTTAGGCACTGCTCACAAAGAAAAAAAAACACACCAGTGAGAGTTAACATCAAATCAGTTGCTGATTGGTTTGTCTTTGTTATTATTGTTTTTTATTTAAACAACTTACATTAACACTCAGTTACACAATGCTTGACACAGTGTTAGTAAAAAAAACAAGACATAACAGTTTTAAAATAACAGACATAACAGTTCCTTTTGAGGATACACATTTTTAAAATCAGCTGACAAATATATAGTTTTATTTTTTTAAATGATCAGTAATTTCTCACAGCAGCTGCACACTGTAGTTTTTAACACATATTATTCAGACAGAAGGGGAGATGCATTTGTCAAGGACTATTCTCAGCTGCAGATTAATCTACATTTGGGGATCTAGTGAGTATTTGAGGCAGCAGAAATCAAAATATCTACAGTGTGTCTTTATGGTAATAAAGAAACATTTAACAGTGTGTCTCACCGATGTGTTTTTAATAGTTTTTGGACAACAATTGAATGCTATGGCAAAGAAGAAGACGATATATCAGGCTGTAGATACACACACTATTATGTTCATTGTTATTCCTGGGATGTGATGATGATAAATATGCATATACATATATATATTGTATATCACCAACTTATCCTCAAACACACACACACACACACACACACACACACACACAATTTTATTTCTCTGAATTGATTGAATCTGACATATTCTGCAGTAACAGTAAACTGTGAGAAAATACTAAACTCTATAACTAAATCAGGTAATTGTCTCCTTTTAAGTAAAACTGATAACTGTAGCAATATTTTATTAAGATAATATTATGCCCCATCACAAAGTTGATTCTAAAAACCTGAACGACCGTCAAGACGAACCTCCATGGTAAGGAGGAACTGAAGAGAGGCATCAATGACAGAATTATGACAAGTGAAGACTTTTGACAAAGCTTTTAGAAAAGGAGTACTTTACATTATATTCCACACTATCAGGAACGGCGCTCAATGGAGGACCTCATTGGATGATTGTAGGGATGAGGCCAAGGCTCTTGGAGAGCCACTTCCCTTCAGCTCTTGAGTTGGATGCAAGCTTCTGCTCTTGAATGATGAATGGGCTCCTCAACTAGCAGATCTGTAATGAGCCATTCGCAGCCATGACAACTGGAGTCTGCAAAGGTTGGAGGTGTAAAAGAGAGAAAAGAGCTGCAACATGCATAGGGAGTCTATCTATCTATCTATCTATCTACTTCATATGCATGGTGCATATGTATATATATATATATATATATATATATATATACATCTGTGTGTGTGTGTGTGTGTGTGTGTGTGTGTGTGTGTACACACATATATACATATATTTATACACACACAAACAGACAGATAGAGAGAGACACAGATAGATATATGCATGCAGCTTTGGGGTTTTCGTTACACTATGTAAGATTAAAGGAAATGAGAGATGATTTTACAAATATTTGTCTTTTGTCAACAGAAAAGATAAGATGAGTGATAGTAAGGTTTTGTTTTCTGAAATCTATTCTGCAGTATTTTTTCCCTCTGGTTTGAAGGAGAGAGGACAACAAACAAGGCCTGTATTTTTCTCTTGGTTATGGGCCTGCCCCTTGTGACTGCAACTGCAGGGCGGTGGGTGGTGGTTGCCTGTTTGTCAAAGGCCCACTAGCCTTGTCCATTTTGACATTCACATGGGAGCAGTAATGATCCTAAAAGCCGCAATTAAGCTGACTGTTGCGTTCTGGGGAAGCGCCTGGTGCCGGCACTGTGCTGCACCTATTATTCCCAGTGGGAATACTCCTTAGAGAACAGCATTTTCTCTCCTCGCTCTTCGCTCTTCACTTTTCCCAGCTCACATAACTTTAATTCCTCTTTCATAATATGACAATAGCACATACTGTTTTTTCCTATGGTAGATAAAAGGGATTTTAATTTTACAATCATTAGAAATCAGAAATATGTTTTCTATAAGCTATATCAAAAAATTCAGTGGAGCCTGATTATTACACAGCAGCTATTTTTGTGCAAGTTGAACTAAGTGTTTTCAAATTTAATTGGATGTTACCTGAGAACGTCAATTTTCTGAATGTTTAGTTTTGTGCTGCCTGCTGTAATGTGCCTGGAGTTGATATAACAGCTCAATCTATAAGGGAAAATAAAAAAAGTAACTTTTTAAAAAATATTTTATACACCTTAATTATGCTTTCTAAAAATGATATGTCCGATCATGAAGGTCTATATGCCATTAAACACCATCTCTCCACACTGCGACTGAGACTTTATCAGGCAGAACCTTTTATTTAAACACCTAGACATTTAGCGCTTTCATATATTTTGTAAAAAAAAAAAAAAAAAAAAGAAGAAAAAAAAGAAAGAAAGCCCTGGGGTCCATTGGTAACACCTATGTCTTTTCAGCTGTATTATGTACACTCCCAGACCTACAAAAAAATACAGAGGTCATAGTCATAATCTCAGTGTCCTTAATATTAGCTACAGTGTGGTGCAGTATACGTGCAGTAAATATCAAGGCAATGATCCATATATCAGACATACCAGATCACTTTTGGCTCAACCCACACACATTAAATGCCTGATTATTGATTGATTGTGCTGTTTAGTCTTGTTTGACCACTAAATATCTATGAAGTGTAACTGAATCGAAAATAAGCCTCATAACTGCTTGTGCAACACCATAATCAAGTGATACTCAGTTTATTTTCAAATGTCTACAATAACCCTCCAGACATAGCCATGTGTCAATACCATTTAGAAAAATGTATTATCAGGAGCTAAACAGGGAAAACTGAGGCTTATTGATTGGTTATTGGCTACATTATAGTACAACAGTAATCATACATGGTGGCCTGGGAGTTGTAGAACCACAGTGTGCGAAAGGCTTCCGCTGGGATAGAGGCAGGGAAACGAGATGTACAGTAAAACAGCAGGTGGGCAAATCTATCAAAGCCCCTTGGCAAACACAGACAAAAAGGGGGAAAAATCATTTTAATTAGCTGAGTGAATGCGATTTGCCGAATGTGAGGGGAGCCAGGCTCTCTGCCCTGCACATTAAAATTGGTCTAATTTTCTGTGCAGAAAAAGTCCCATCTGAGCAGCCCTGGCCGCAGTCAATCATGTTAAAAGCTACGGGTGCTTAATTTGATTTACCAATATAAAATGCAAATGAGGTGATCAAGTGGAGTGGAAGCCAGGAGTAGGAGGCTCTTTTAAGCCATCAAGTTAAATGGGAACAGACAGTGGACTGGCAATGTAAAGAATGTTTTAGCATATTCGTTTGATTAGCGCTACAAAAATTTAATTAGTGTGGCTAATTGCTTGACAAATTGCTCCACATTGGAAAAAAGGCAGAATATATTTTTAATACACTACAACAACCACAAAGTCTACATTCTCTCAACCCATATGTTACATTTTCAGCCCAAACTGGGTCTTTCTAATATGCGAAAAGCCTAATTAAATAAATGGAAGATGGCACAACAGTCCCTTACAATAGTGAATGAGATAATGCCTGTAATTAGGCCCGCACAAGCCTGGCCATATGCCTCTGTACAGCACTTAGGCAGGACTAGGCTGTGGCTGCAAGAACAAATCAAATAACTGTGTGCAGGGAATGCTCCTGGGATTCAGCCTTCGTATGTTAAGCCACCTAACCAGTTATGCACCATTGGCTTCAGCATTACAAGCACACTCTGGCTGTGCCACATGTGAACAACTGAGAGACGTGTAGTAATATCCATGCTAGTAACACAGCCATACGTGTTAAAACAATGTGAACATGTTTGTGGAGTTATTTTATGCAGTAACTCAAAGCTATTTGGCTGCAACATCAGATTGAAGTGTCTATCCACAGACTAAAATAATAGTCTGTTGCCTGGAGACAGGTCTAAAAACGACAGCCCACGTACTGCAGAGTCACACTGAGACTTATTACATCTGACATTTGGTGTTATCATCCGGGGCCATTGTCTTCCTTCACCATTTCCCCAGCCACCCAAAATTACAGTCTGATCATTGCATGTGCACACATCCTTGGTAAGAAAACATGAGTTTGTTGATTAGAATAACTACAACCTATGAAAGTTAGTTTGTGCATAAGAAGGTATGAATCTAAGAGATAGCTTTGTTCCAGATATGTTTTTTTTAATATATATTAAATCTCTGACCTTTGTTAGTCAGATAGTATGGATTGCTACAAAACATCCAAATTTCGCTGCTGGAAACACAGTGATTTTTCGCTACCACACACCCTTGTTTCGTGTGTAAAAAGCCACTGGGAAAATGGCGATGGGCCTCTGCAAAAATACCCACATTTGGTGCTTAAAGATCTGATGCAGAAACAGTAACAGGTTGCTACATGAACACCCATGTTTGGTGCCTGAAATGCTGCTGGAAACACAGTGAACACCCATACTTGGTGTGTAAATAGCTGCTGGAAAAACAGTAACAGGTCGCTACAAAACACTCACTAAATAACAACCAGATTTGTTGTTTGTTTGTCTCACTTACCAATGACGAAGTAAGCTCATCTACAATGTCACTTTCGAAACATTAAGTGTATTTACATGGACATGACTAACCTGTTTATGATGGAGTTTTTGAAGTATCCTGTTCATGTGTTTGAACGTATAAACACAATATTTATTTAGGAGAAACCCGAGTATGCAGACTGGAGTACTACGAAAGATGTATACTGGGAATATGAATAACCTGATTTCTCTGTGCTCAGAATATGATCATAACTGGATAACAGCCTTCATGTCCATGTAATCGCATTTGTTGAAATGATGTACAGAACATATAATTGTAATGTATCCGTGGTTTGCAAGAATGTACAATGCCAACATTTTCTTCTGGCCCTGGGCTGATGGGTAAGGGGGTCACCAAAATCAGTAGGTGGGACCATCGTCAATGTAGGGTTTGAATTTGAAATTTACAGTAATTCACATCCAATACCTGCAAACTGAAAATAAAGATTAAACAATGACAAGCCAAACATTACATAGAATGACAACAAGCAGCTGGGACCACTGCATGGTGAGCCTTGTCCCGGTGTATCTCTCACGTATGAACCAGTTGATGTTTGTGTTCAGTACATCAGAACTGAATAACTGAATAGCTGTTGTTGGCTAAGTTGTCAGTTGTGCTGATAATTACAACCTGAGTGCTTTTAAATGAAGATGTGCTGGGGTTTTGAATCATCAGTTTCAAGTAGTTTACTTAAAAGACAATGTTAACAATGTCAATATCCAAGCTCAAGGATTATTGTTCACAGAGCATCACTAGTGCCCATTCAGTTCATTCATATCGGCCTGTTCATGCACTTGTACATTGTTGATCGTCGCAGTGAATGTGGACCGTGATGATGCCCTGTAAACAACTGGGTCAATGATGTTTGCCTTTTTTGGATTCAATTTAGTGGTTATATAACAGTATAATTGTAGTTTTCATCAGATGATTCTATGAGAATGCCATTACAATAGACATCAGATAATAGATGCATTCAGTTAATATGCTTATTAATCTTTTCTGGGCGTCAGGTCAGGATAGAGGTTTGAAGACTTCATCACACCTTCATAGTAAGTGTTACAGCATGAACCTGCTTTACTTGCTTGATCAGATCAAACAAATGAAAAAATTGTGATCCATGCATCTATCACTATCACTCAATATGACGCAATAGAGTGATGGAATACCTTACTACATAAGTACATAGTAAATGAACACCTATAGACAATAGAATGATGCTGTAAAGGCAGCCCTCAATATATGAGCTAAGCCAACCTGAATGTAATGGCTGCTCAGTTGGTGCTTGCCTCCAATATATTGTTTAATATGAAGTATGATAGCCTACTTTTAATAGTTGTCTATAAAAGGATAAGGAGAAATAGTTTTAATAGTGTTCACGTCTTATCAACATTATATTGCATCCTCAATCACTGTGGATAAATTGGTAGCCTATAATGTTTTTGTAATTTCAATGGTTTTAAAGTCATTTGGGCCATATGTTTCTTGCAATTAGATTAATTGTGGTTAGGCTACTAGCTACCTTTTTACCTGACTGTACTACACTAAATCTCTATGAAAGGAGAATGCTACAGCATACAGTTGTATTTGTGACAATTGTGTGCTCCCAATAGTTTGTGTTTGTCCCTTTCCTTTTGTGTCCCTGTGCACAAAGACACCTCCATAAAGAAATGGTTTACTCTGGATTGGTGTGGAGGAGCGTGAATGCCAGCATAGCACCCTGACCTCAACCACATCCAACACCTCTGGAATGAACTGAAAGGCTGACTTTGGGCCAGACCTGATTACCCAGCATCAGTGTTGAACCTCGCTGATTCTCTTTTGTCTGAATGGGAGCAAATCCCAGCAGCCAGGTTCCAACATCTGGTAAAGAGCCTGAAAGAGTGGAAGCTGTTACAGCAGCACGTCAATGTGTGTTTTTGTTTGTGGCATTTTATTGCAGTTCAAGTTTCATTTAAATAATTGTACTGTGTGTACTGTGTATTTTGAAAAGGCAAAATGAATGTAACAGGTTAAAATTGACATGGCATTATAGAGCGTCAACAAGAGATGCACCCAGGCTACCTTGCATGTCATATGTCAATGTGGAAAGTCCACGACAAAGCGGCAAAATGCGACGTGGTCAGAGTGAGACTGTATTGTCTGAGCAGGCACATTTCTTTTTTTTAAAAGATATTTTTATGGGCATTTTTTGCCTTTAATTGATAGGATAGTGAAGTGTGAAAGGGGGAGAGAGAGAGGGAGAGACATGCAGCAAGGGGCCACAGGCTGGAGTCGAACCCGGGCCGCTGCGGCAACAGCCTTGTACATGGAGCGCCTGCTCTACCACTAAACCTAGAGTACTAAGCACATTTATTTTTGCCACCAAGATTGCACTACAGTGCTGGACTGACATTGCTATGCCTTCTACTGCACTTCTCCTCCCACTGCCCAGACAACATTTGTAAGTGGGGCCCATGTCGGCTGTAAATGGGCTGAAAAGTGGGCTTTGTATTGGATTGTCCAGGGGTTCCATATTGGCCAGATGCCACTTGCCCTCATGGGTGGGTTTACCCAAGTGGGCCCCACATGGCTTATGGTAGGACTACCTGGGTCCCAAGTGGGTATGGACCAAAAATGGGCATCCTATCTAGGCATTTGGCATGTGGCAAATATGGAACCCATGGACAATCCCATACAAAGCCATTTTTAACACCCCTTTGTAACACCCCACATGGGCCCCCACATACAAGTGTTGGGTGGGTAGGGCTCACCAAGATACTCAACCAGCGCAGGTGTTCTGTGCACTACACTGACATCAAAATGGAGTCCTCAGTCTTGTTGAGCATATTGTTCAAGGATCACAAGTCTGCATTTTCACTGTTTAGCCATTATTTTATTCTATGTCTGAGCACAAGTTATATTAAGAGAATATAAAGGAATGACTCTTTTTACTGCCTCCTATGTTTCTGGTTTTGCATCTGATGAAAAGTTTAAAGGTGTACAGATGTGTTTCTGAACATACCAAGCCAAACACTAAAATGAAAAGAGATTAATTTAATGCGAAACCCAAACAAGTCAACGTTGCTAAAAGGGGGACGTGCACATATGAGCCTGGTGATTAGGATCACAGTCTATCCAATCTGCACCTTATTCATTTGAACAACCTAAGCCACATTTCTGGGCTTTGTCACTGAAGTGCATGTGTCAGCATGAGTCAGAGTGCACTGAGAGCCCGCTCTCCAAACCAGATAGGAACCACTTAGTAGCTTCTAGGACCCCCTTCTTCCATAAATGCCCTGCCACTGTAGTTTGTGCTGTCCCTGTTCAGGAGCCTGTTTAGGGATTCAGATACAACACACAGAGATTATAGCAAGGCCTCTTATCCTCTGCTTGTCAGCAGCTGAGTGACATGAGCTGTTAACTTTCTATTTTAAGGACCTGGCTTGGGTGTTCTCGTCAAACGGAGCCCCTGAAAAACAGAAGTGATTTTGTAGTTTTCTTTGTTCTCCAGGGGTAAATCCTCTCCTTTTCTCTGCATTTGTCTTTTCAAGAGGAAGGCTGAGCTCAGCTTTCATATCTCCCATTCAGCAGCTAAACAGTGCTCAGACATGTATGCAAGGGATGACAGCTCTCCTCTATTTGCAGATGGAGAACATTGCATTAATTGTGCTGAGGCCCTGTAAAAGCCAACAGATTGCAGGCCTTTTCATACATTTTAACAGTATGTAGCAAATGCTGTGATGACATCTAAAATGACAATCACATCTCAGTTTCAGCCTCAACATACCCACCCTTCCATGGGACGCTTGAGCCGGGATGCAAATGTCACTGGACAAGAAGACACAATGGCTGCATCTTTCAGCACTGTCTGGTTATAGATGACAATCTAAAAAAAGGGACTGAAGCGACTGGTGCCATGCCTGAGCTGGGAGATCACACTACTCATCTCCATGTGAAAAGAGAGGAAAACTTCATTGTATGGTGCATTATGAAAGAAAAGTAACACCAGTTATGGAGACCATGACATTATATGTCTGTGAGCCTATGAAACCTACCCTTCTTTTATATTTATTGTATCAGTGGTAAAAAATGAAGGAGGAACATCATGGATATTAGTAAAAAAAAATATTTAAAAAAAATAAGAAAAAGCATCCATTAAAGCACTGCTCTTTAAAATTTTCAGCCTTAGAGAGGACCTATTATGCTCATTTTCAGGCTCATGCTTGTATTTTGGGTTTCTACTAGAACATGTTTACATGCTTCGATGGTCAATACTTTTTTCCCCCTCATACTGTCTTTGCTGGAACACCTATAATATTTTCACCTTCTGTGTAAGCTAGTTCTGCTTAAGAGCCTGTCTCCTCCTCAGCCAAAGCCCAGGTCGCTCTGATTGGTCAGTGTTTCTGGGTCTTCCATATCTCAGCGCCTCTGCGAGAGTGCCCCAGTAATGAGTCCTAAAACTGGAAAATGAGTTAGTATTTTAGCACTCCCAGTTCCCTTGTTTTGAAGTCAGTGGGTTTTTTGCATGGGTTTCTGGTTAGATGCCTGACTTAAGGTCTATGTTTAACACAAGTTTAAAAGACCTTCATGTTTTGTTCCATGACATAAAATGTGTCAGTAAATACCCCATCCATGAATTTTGAAGTTTAAAATTTATGGGTCTTAAAAATGGAAACAAGTGGGCAAATGAAACTACAGAACATCATCATGCCAAACACAGCTTTACAGCTTCACTTCAACTGCATTTACACTTAAAAAAACATAGAAATGGTGTTCATCTGTGAAGATTATCTTGCTGAACAAAATGTGAAAGTATACATTTTTTTTTCTTTTTTTTTGCCACAGCACTTATTTTCTGCAAAAATTCAATATCCAATAGGAGAATCCCATAGGCCTTTGACGAGGGAACCACGGTGATGCTAACTTCCTCTTTTCCACAGAAAATTGCCATCCCTGGAGCTTTCGATTGCACCCAGAGAATGACTGTAAAAGAGATAAGCTGTACTTTTTACCATGAAATATCAGGGAGAAATTTTTAACATCTGAAACCAAGATTACATGTGTCTGAAATTAGCTTGTAGGTTCATTTAGCAGTGTAGGCTACGTAATGTAAATACTCACAGTGCGTGTCTGGAGCAGATGACCATAAAAAAAATGACACACAATGATGTCATACTGTAACTACAGTAGTAAAATGCAGCTGGAAACAGAGTGTTGAGGTTTTTTCTCACAGGGATTACTTCTTAATATGTTTACCCTATTATTTGAAACTTTGGCCATGTTTAATATGAACATTCTTGATGTAGCACTTTACGTAAGGTACAAAATACAGAAAAGCATTAAAGGTCCGCTTTAAGATTTTCTTTATGATACAACTTATGGCTGCTATTGTATCAGCACTGAAACATTGAATGGCTATACATTTCATTATTATTGGTGTGTTTCCAGTGAAGGATTAAAATTGTCTACCCATGCAGAGGAGATCCACTGGTCATGATAAATGCAGTGTACTGGACATTATGTAGAAGACAAAGGCAGATGTCAGTGCATTTTGTATAGTAGACGTATTGTTATTATTGACTGTCTTCTTCAGTCTTCGTTTGGAATACAGTATGACCTGATGGATCCTCTCAGCCCACTGATTGTTTGGCTGAACATTGTTAACAGAAACACCAGTTACTTGTCTTTTGTGTTTCTGATAGATTAGTTACTCAAGGATTGTTTGCTGCCTCCAGGGGTCCATATGAGTGTCATTTTAAAAAAGGACTTCTGGAAGCCTTTCTAATTTTGAATGTAGTTGTTTGTCTGTACTTGTGTTCTTGACTTACTCATCAGTCGTAGTGCAAGTACTATTCAAATACAAGTCTATATATTTAGCCTGGAAGTCCTTGCTCTGGTCATTTTATCATGGATGCTGTGGGAGCCGACTCATGTGAACTTGTGGTAGATAAGTACCTCAACATGACAAGTCCAATAGATTAAAGACAAAATAAGTTGTTTGTAACGTTGTTTGTATGTGTCTTTCAAAACTATTACAAATCACTGTTAAAAAAATAAATCTGTCTTGACAATGCATTATGCTGTGGCACAAAAACTGTAAAAATTCCCTGCTCACAACACAAACACAATGGGCTCTAGTTTCGCAGACCGGGCGTGGCGGAGGTGCAGCGCACCTGCGCTTCGCCAACTGGGTGTGGCCAGGCGGATTTTGTAAGTTTGGCACACAGTGCGCGCTGGCGCAGCTACTCCTCTATCCCACCTCCGTCCCTCCTACCGGCACAAGTCGGAAAGAGGGAGGAGAGAAGGTGTGGAGTGGGTTTTACACACGTCACACCAATCAAATGAGCCCCTCTTCCTCGCCCTTAAATGCACCGCGCGAAGGCGTGATGAGAGTTTACTCAATTCGCCATGGCGGACGAGAGCAGCAGCATCAGACGGCCAAACTTCTCCCAGGAGGAAACTGATGTTTTGGTCCGGGAGGTCCAAGCTCGCAATGTCTGAATATACGGAACTGCGAGCAGACCTCCACGGGCTGATGATGCAAAGGTAGCCTGGGAGGAGGTCACC
>NC_065513.1:5508518-5535818 GCF_006386435.1 Epinephelus moara
CACCTCCCCCTGCTGCGCCGCCACACCCATCTCAGCGCACCTCGGTCTGCCAAACTACCAAACTGAGCGTGCCTCGGGTTGCGCTGCTCGAAACTAGCTCTGCGCGGGGTTCGCCACCCTGCGCCACCCTGCGCTGCTAGAGCCCAATGTCAATGCAAAGTCTGTTAGGTTTGGTTAGGTTCAGTTATGTGCCTCTGCGTAGATTCGTTAAAGACCTACATAAATTTTGCATAATACCATGAAGTACAGAAAGTCTTGTAACTACGTTGACTTTTGGTTTTACACAGGACACAAACAGTGGCCTCCTTTTTTAAGTCCATGTTTGTCTGACCCATTCACCACCCCTCCAACCCACCTAACGCAGACTTTCTCTTAATTTATACTTGAAAGATCTTGTGTGTTAGTGGGATCTAGAGGAGAGGATTGCAGATGGCAACCAGCAGAAACTTCTCCAGGTTAGAATTTCTTCAGTATTCATTGTTTAGGAGGTTTTTACCAAGAGCTGAATTATCTACAGAGGTCTCCTTCTCTCCAAAACAAATGGACCAGGTGATTTAGACCAGTGAAAACACTGAATAAAGCAGTTTCACATTAAAAATCACTGTTTCTCTAACGGTGTTTGGCACATCACAGATGGGCCGCTAGTCCAACACCTTCTACTTAATGATTACTGATTACTTTTTTTTTTTTTTTAAGATATTGTTTAGGGCATTTTTGCCTTTAATTGATAGGCTAGATGAGTGAAAAGGGTGGAGAGAGAGAGGGAATGACATGCAGCAAAGGGCCACAGGCTGGAGTCAAACCCGGGTCGCTGCCGCAACAGCCTTGTACATGGGGCGTGTGCTCTATCCACTAATCCACAGACGGTGAGAAGGTTTTTACTGGGAGCCAAATTATCCACAAAGTTGTCCTCCTCTCTAAAACAAATGGACCTGGTGATTTAAACCGGTAAAAACACTGAATAAAGCAGTTTCACATTAAAAACTCTATGTTTTTTTCCAACACTGTTTGTTGTGAAAGGGCTTCCAACTATGGTGGTCAACGTGAAAACAAACTGCCATAGAGCCAGTGTTTGTTTTGTCCATTCTGAGCTATAGTAGGACAAGGACCTGCTCCCTATGTAGATATCAACGGCTCATTCTAAGGTAACAGAAACACAACATTTCGTATTTTCAGTTATTATACATGAAAGAAAACACACTTATTATACTATGTTCCATTTTTACCAATATATCCCCCTAAATCCTACACACTGGACCTTTAATTGTTGTGTCCAGCACGGTAAAATATGCTCATTGACTTTGCATTGGCATTGTTTTCATGATGCCAACATGTGCTCACTATTACATAATGCATTGTAAAGAGTTTGTGTCCATTCTATAAGATGGGACTGGACAGTGTTGTGATTAAGGTTTGGTTAAGGATACAGGGGCTCATGTGCTGTACAGATTGAATCCAGCTAAGTAAATTAGTAGTACATAAATGAACTTAGTTGGTGACAGGCTGGTCAGAAGACAAAAACACCAGGGCTAAAAAAAAAAGTGGGAATACTTTCTAAAGGATTACCTCCCAGCGATTTACAGGTTGTTATGAGATCTTTGCATCTATACTACATAATTGTGAAGGCAGCATTACACGCCGGTTAACACATTGTGGTCTGTAGCTTCTTTTCTTTGCAGGACACACAATGGAGCGAGGCTGTGAATACCGTGTGGAGGCTTAAATGCCACATCAGGAAACAGCCTGGCATCTTCATGAATCTGCATGAAAGGAGAGCAATAAAATCGTGTGATATTTAATACTTTCCCCACAAAACCTTTTCTCTGTAGGAACCCAGGTTTATTCAAGTATTGAATTGATTAACAATGTGTTGTTAGAATACAATAAGATATGATAGATAGTGCCAGAGCCTGCTGTATTCACTGCCTGTCAGCCACATACCTGCACAAGGCCATAAGATAGGAGCCTCTGCTACAAACTAACAAGCACATTCTGCTACTCTCTCTGTGGGAACTTACCTGAAATTCTATTTTTATGTTTTGACATAAAAGGTTTATTTCATTGATTTATGCAGACAGGCTTCATCCACAAATCTAACTGACCTTTTCTCATCATGGAAATTAGTTTTATTGTCAGTTGTACATATTCGTTGTGTTGTACATTCCCAGGTTAATAACTGTCATGCCTGTTCTAGTCCATATTTAATTTGCCTATTGCCTGCAATTTGACTTTTGAGATCGGAATATCTACATGCATTTGGTGGCACAACTATTTCAGGTTAAAAGACTGACAAGTAAATTCAGAGAAGTCAGAGAAAAATGGCTCATTGCATTTATTTTTCACTACTTGAAATATATTTGTGGGGAATGTTCAAGTAGATCTCAGGTACTGTGTGCTATATGTATGTAGATAAGCTAATCTACAGTATGTACCTCAATAGATTGATTTGAATACAGTTTGTGCAGCGATTGGCATCAATGTATTCTCCTGACAATAAGGATTAACCACCCAGGTCTGCAATAACAACACACGTTTGGCCCCTTTGAATAATTTGAACCAAGTGATATCAGAGGCAACAAAAAAGCAGCTGCAGAGCAACAAGACTTTAGCTGCTGAAAATGTTTCCACCTGGCAAAACTGCAGCTCTACAACCATGAATATTTATGCATAGCACATATTCACTGCTTCACATATTGTTATAATGAAGTCGATTAGTTTTACAGCTGGCAAAACAATGACTAAAAAGACTCACACTGTGTGGCAATGCAGCATGTCAGTTCTATACAGTCTATCGCCTGCTTCTTCAGTGAAAGGCATGACCTTAAACCAAGAAGTTGAAGCATGTTCTCTTATTTACTTACCACAGCAAAGAAAAATAAATAATTATTTAAGGAACTATAACTATAGTTATATGTTAGAGACAGTCTATATTTATTAGAAGAGGGGGGTGGCTGGGTGTGAAAATTAATTTATTTATTTATGTTTATACATATCATGACCCTCTGTGAAGCTACAAATATTTTTCCATGAGCCTCCCTGAGTGACGCAGGGGAAATGCATGACCCTCCCTCCACTATAAATTAGTTACTAGATGTTTAAAACATACCCTTTAATGTTTAAAAGTTAAAGATAAAATCCTGGAGTTGAAAAAGGCCTCGACTTTTCACTCTTGTCGTAACATATGCTGGTTAGCAAGCTAAATGGTTTATCTTTGGCCAAATGTTAAATGAGATTTTTTTTTTTAGTTGGTTACCATAGTCCCTAAATGTGTGTAGAAATGCAGCAAATTGGTTTCAAATCATGTTTTCTCTTATGGGAATGATTCTCAACCAAAAGTGGGAAAACTTCTCAACCCCCCAGTTTTCTGTAGCCTCTGACTTCTCAAACCAAAGTTACACCCTAGTATCTGCACGATTAAATAATAAAATAATAAAAAAAAAATCTAATATAAAGCTAACTCAATTTCAGACAATAGTTGATTGGTTCCGAGAGTTTTCAGCCATTGTGCTCCGCTCTCCACAAAGACTCTTTACCTGCCGCTATAAAACCTGACTGGTTAATACGTACTACTACAAATGGAAACCAAATGCTTCCAATACCAAAATCTAGTCCCGCTGCCTACAGATTCTGCATACATATGTAAATATCTGTTGAGAGATTTACTAACTGCCTTACCTTTAATTATAATGTTTTTATTCCACATGGCCATTACTCCTCCCGACACAAGACACTGTGGGTGTGTGTGTGTGTGTGTGTGTGTGTTTCAGAAACATAATGATACTATACCAAACGGTCACAGACTGAGGTCTAAGAGGCTCTAAACAGGCAACACCAGTTTCCAGTATGAGCTGATTCGGCTTCTTGGTCTGTCTGAATATCACCTGTTAGCTGGCTAAATATAGCTTTTGGATACTATGAACTGGACTCAGAGTTGACCCGAATAGTCTTTGACCTACTGGTACTTAATTCTTACTTTTAGCACATTAAGCTGCTGGTGCATAAAATGTCGACTCAAAAATGACCTGACTACAGATCAGTTTCTCAATTAAAGTCATGTGCTTAGTTTCAATCTTGTCAATTCATATACAGAAAACTGTAAAGTAATACTGTGTCTACTGAATTAAAGAGAACTTTGATATGAAAAGTGATACTGTTACTGATGCCTACTTTTCTATGACACAGAGCCTGCTCCGTCACACATGATCCTGTTCTCTTTAACACAGTAACATACTGTACACACACACACACACACACACATACCAAAGACAAATAGACAATCATATCAGCATTGTGGATGAAAAAGGGAGAGCATAATAGGCTTCTTAAAGGAACAATGTGCCTGCAGACATAAAGGAAACTCCATATTGTGGGTATTCTTTAGAGAACCTTTAACCCTCTACATATACAAAGATTAGATGGTCTGCCGTTGTTTAAGTATCTTACCCTGACTGACTAACAAACTTACCAACCATACCATCCCCAACAGGACAGAAAGTTGCAGTACACACTATTAATTTAATTATAACTAATGTGTTATTTAACCATAACACATCTTGATGGTTAACTATTATATGTGCAGCCCCAGCTTAAATTGTTAAAACCCAAGCCCTTAATTTCCTTTCCTTGCACTGCTTTTGCAACAGAATCTTAGTTTGTTTCTGAAATAATACAGGATCAACTGTGCTAGATTTATTAATTTTGCTGTCACTGAGACCTGCTGGGCTCCCAGTCTCGCCTGCAGACTGCTATGCATGAAACACAGCCCATGACATCACTGGCTACATACATCTAATCCATACTAATGTCATTCAGCTGCTTATTGATTCCACATTGTGCGGTAGGAGCACAAACAGCACATTCAGAAACACTCAGGACATAGAGAGATGACCAAAGCATCCCACGAAAGCACAAATTAAACTACTATCATAAAATACATCAAAATTCAACTTCACTAAAAAAGGAACACTAATAGTTATGCTTTGCCAAGTAATACATTTTAATTTGGAAATGCAGCCATGTGCAGTAACGACAGTGTGTACCATGTTACTGTGAATCAGCTGCTGATGATGTAATGTTCATGATAATGATGATAATTAATTTGACAAAGATGATGGTGATTATAAGGTTGAGGATACCGTTGAGAAGCATCAACAATAATCAGTGCCTGTCACTGTGTCGTCTCTAACACTCCCTATTGACTGATGTCGGATCTTTTCTCTCTTTGTCAAGTATGCTACCCATGTGTCTCTATTTGTCTGGCTTTTGACATGTTTACCGACTGTAAGACTATACATGTCTGCAGGCTGACTGGCTGCTATTATACAATTAGCTTTTTCCCAAAGGATAAAATTCCCTTGCATAAGCAAACAAATACTGCACAATGCCTTCACAGCGAGCAGTTTCCCTCATTTAGACCTCATCATAAAAAATGGAGAGGTGCCGGGCCGTAAGCTGTGGGTTGCATGTAACCAATTTGTAAGGGAAACCTTTCCGGACATGGAGTGTCCTGTCCAGGCAGTGAATGACCAGGCAGTGAGCAATGTGAAATCAAACCTGAAAACCCCATAGTCTCGCTTGCCTTCACATGCAGCACAACCTCGCACCTCTATCACCACACACTCTGAGAGATCAGAGTACCATAAGGTCTGACCAGGATCAGTTGCAAGGAAAAATACCTTTTTTGCTGAAATGCCTCCTCAAGTGAGCTTTGACAAATGAGTCTATCAGAATACTTTATGTCCGAAAAACTGTTTTTTTAAAGACAGGGTTCTTTGTGGAACTTTTCCAGGGCAAGAGGTATTTGAAGGGTAGAGTCTCAGTCTTCTCAATTGTCTGGAGAACACAACCTCTTATATAGTTGGGATTTATTTGATTTGAGATTTTGATTTCTGGTGTAAATTTGGGCTCCAACAAGACTGTCCTCAAAAAAATGACTCCAACAGTTGCTTGACCAAAGTAAGTATGTCTTTATTTTTTATTTCCCTGACAAGGTTAAATTATGTGCATTAAAATGCAGAATATATCTTCAGACTCTTAAAAGGGCTTTTTTTTCAGGATTTCCATCACAAATTGTGAGTGCTTGCGTCAGCCGACAGATGGTGCAAATGTAAGACCAATGAAAAGAAAAGGGTCAACAAAATAAACTTACACAGAGTTTAGGGTTTGAACTTTGGAGGGCTTCTTTGGAAGGGAGCTTTTTTAACCTAGAAGTTATTAACACTAGGCATTAACACTTGGGCCTCTAGTTTCCCGGCGCAGAGCAGGGTAGCCCAGGGTGGCGAACCCCGCGCAGAGCTAGTTTCGAGCATTGCAACACGAAGTGCGCTCAGTTTGGTAGTTTGGCAGACTGAGGTGCACTGAGATGGGTGTGGCGGCGCAGCAGGGGGAGGTGTCGACAGATCCAGCTTGGCGCAGTGACAGTTTCGTGCCTAAAGGCTTCGCCGAAGGTGCGCTAAAAGCTCGCCATCTGAAACCAGGTCTACTGTCAGCGCAGGCGGAGCGCAGCCGGTGTAAGCCGAAGTTTGGCTGACCAGCGGACAGTGTGCACACGTCACCAAAACCTCACAGGCAGGTTTCCAGAATGTCAGGCACATTAACAATGCAATAAATACCAAAAAACACTATTCAATGCAACTATCTGCAATCAGCACATAAATGTATCTCTATGTCGACTGTCCCGTCACATCTGATGTCAGATCAAAGGGGATTGGCACCGTTTGGCACGTTTGGCACGCGTAATGGAAACCCAACCTGATTTGATTAACACAGCTGCAAACTAATGAGTTCACATCCCTCTCAGCCAACCACAAACAGCCACAGCATCAGATAGGGAGTATATATTCAGCATCTGTAATCTTAGAAAAGAAACAGAGTGAGACTGCGAGAAAGAAAGAGAGAGCGCACGTGCACGAGAGAAACGCTGTCAACAAATTAAGTTATATTCGGTGTCTTAAGGGTTTACGTGCTTCATGTGATTGCCTATACAAATGTTAAAATGAATCCACACCTTCTCTCCTCCCTCTTTCTGACTTGCGCAGGTAGGAGGGATGGAGGTGGCATGGTGTGCCAAACTTGCAAAATCCACCTGGCCACACCCACCTCACCTGGTCTAGAGGCCTTGGTGTTGTATTGACTAGAATTTCAGGTTGTTGGACAAAATGAAAGCTGGCTAGGGAAGCAGGTGATGATCTTGGTGATGAGGTCACCGTGGTTCAAACCCCAGTAGGAACACCTCGTGCAACGTTCTTGAGTAATTTAAATAGCAAATTTGGTGTTTTAGTGATAAATAGTATTGGGTCATCTACTGCATAGCCACCCTGCCTTCAGATGGTCGATTCATCCCAGTCAAAGCCATTTAAAAGAAAAAGTTGGCAGCAAGAGTTCAAATAGCTATTGTGCTAAGTGACTTGTGCTGCTTTGAATAGTTCCAAGCATTAATACCTAGGCAGACCTGCAAACAACTGCTTTGGCACTTTTTGTGTGCCCTCCCACCATTAAATCCATAACCCAAAACAATCCAGTCTCACTCCAAAGTCGTCAAAAACCGGCACTTTGTTGGTGACATCTGGCGTTAGACACCGACAAAAATCCATCCCAAGAGGATGGCACCCCAAGAAGACCGTTTCCTCATCCTATCAGCACTTAGGAATCATAGGCAGTCTTGTACAGATTTGCAGTTCAGGTTGCGGGACAATATGGCCGACGGCTCTCTGCCCAGACAATCCATAACAGAGTGCAAGCAGCCCATCTCCAGTCTCATAGGGCTGCCAGGAGACCTGCCATGACTGCCCTTCACCGTCAGGCCCGTTTGCACTGGTGTAAGCAACACGTGCACTGGAACCTAAACATGTGGAGGAACGTTATGTTCAGCGATGAGTCCAGATTCTATGGCAGCCAGCAGTCCTGACCTCAACCCCACTGAACACTTGTGGGATCAGCTTGGGCGTGCTGTTCATGCCAGAGTGACCAACACAACCACGTTGCCTGACTTGCGACAAATGCTTTTTGAAGAATGGGGTGCCATCCCACAGCAGTGTGTGACCAGGCTGGTGACCAGCATGAGGAGGAGGTACCAGGCTGTTGTGGCTGTGTATGGTTCTTCCACATGCTACTGAGGCTCATGTTTGTTAAATGAATAAATTGTTAAATTGTCAATATGTCTGGTTTCTTCAGACTTCAATCATCCAATCCTCCAAACATGAGTCAACAGCAAAAAAAAAAAAAGCTGTTTGGCATTGGCAGAGAAGATTTGGCAAATATTTCATGGGCGCAACCCACATACTCAGCTCTGCTGCTCATCCCACAAATGCATATTCCTTACACATGTGGCATTAATTAAAAGGGAAATAAACAGGCTTTCTAACAGTATAAGATTTTTTGCCAAGAAGCATTGTTACAACAAAGAAATAATCTACCAAATTTCCTTGCTTTTTGTGCTTAGTTTATTTACAGTAACACAAACAATTAGGACACATTTCTGCTAAAGAGCTCAGTGGCTAAAAAATAATCTAACCTCATATAATAAGTTTGTTTTAACATCACACCCTCTTGACTTTACTCGTTTGTTTGCTTTCTTAACCTCTGTTTTTCTCTTCATGTGCTGAGCTGAACTGCCAATCAGAGGGATTTCTCTCACTTACAGGCTCCAACGCAGATTCACCATGCTGAATCAGCCGAAAAAAGCCTACAAGGGCCAACTAGTGCCACTGGTGTGGGACAGCCCACAAAAGAACAGAGGCAACAGACGCTCAATAACGGCCCAACATTGAATGACAGCTGACTGTCGGCTTGGTGTGTCAGAGCCCTGAGGCTGTATTCAGCCCAAATTGGGCATTGCAACGGTTGGCCACAGGGTTGTGCGGTGGTGTGGTAGTGTCACTTAAATGGCCCTTTGCATGGGGGTGTGAAGGGTGGAGACCAAGTATAAAAAGCCAATCTCCCCATCTCAGGGACTCAGTATCTTAAGTTTGTTTATGTTAGCCTCAAAAATCTGTAGAATTCCTTGTGATTATCATTACGGTAGTATCTTTACTGCCACAAAAACACATACGTGCACACACATAAACAAAATAATAGTACACTTGAGCTGGTAATACATCCTTCATTTCTTTTCCTTACTTCAGTATTTAACCATAGATAGAGGCTGTTGTTCCCCTAGACTTTCAGTCTGATTGTTGGCTACATTACTGGCCATCAGACAGTGACATCAGGTCGCGTTTCTCCAAAAGTTGAATCTGCAGCCCCACAGCCACAGCCTAAACTCACTTCCCACATTCAAATTAATGGGAGGAGTGTTTTAATAGCAATGCCATATTTGGTGAATGCAGCCCGTGAACACTGAGGGTTAGCAGTGAGCTTTGAATGGCAGTTTTAAGTTTTAGTATGGGGAAGCTCTGTACAACCAAAAACCAGTCCAGAAATCCAACATTCCGACGTTCACTTGTACACTTTCCACATCCAGGTATGACTTGCAAGGTACCCTGGGTAAGTTGATTGTTGACGTTCTGGGACACCCTGTCACTTGCAGCCTGTTACATGCATGGTCTGTTTTCAAAATACACTTCCATTTTCACAGGAAATGTACAGTTTGCATACAATCTTTTTCAAAAAATGCACTACATCAGCACAAATTTTTATTTTTTTTTCCCTTCAACAACAAACTCATGTGGTTATGTTTAGCCAATACACACACATGGTTGGTTTTAGGAAAAAGGGAAGGGAAGCAAGCACAAGCTTCTCAGGTGAAAGTTGGTGGGTGTTGGATCCACCCACCAACCCTACTCAGACTTTTATCGCCTTAACGTTCGTTGTTGTCTCGCTGCGTTTCCCACTGATGCTGCCAGGCACGGTTAAACAATAGTGACAACTGGCTGTATATCATGCCGATGTGAAAGGATGGCTTTTTTAATCAGTGTCTGACGCTGGAAGTCACTGACCAAGCACCGGTATTAGCTTACTTTGGAGTAAGACTGGGTTCAGAAAAACTATAAATTGGGAATAATTCTGAGTTGCCAGTTCATGAGGTACAGCTGCCACTAATGGAGTCTAATAGCCCTGCAATAAATCCCTTTATAACGGTTCTAATATTACATGGTTCTAATAAAACTGTTGCAGAAAGGTATTGATTCAACTGTATGATCATTTTGGAAGATGTCGGCTGTGGTACTGTTGAACTGTATTGCTTCATACAAATATGTGTTTGTCAACTCTTTACATACCAATGAGTGAAAGCTTAATAGCACCTCTCTGTAAAATCTGTCATCAGTCACAAGATAAACTAAAGTCATGTGAGCTCTGGATCTCAACATGCGGTCACAGGATGGAAATTGTTGCTAAACTCTGTTATTAAAATAAGCTCTCAACAGTTAGTTATATACAGTTTCGTTGGTTGGGATATTTAGCTCAGGAATGTGCAGCAGGTTTGTTTTTTCATGGCAGCCCTACCACCAAACCAAGCAGCGCTCCAACAGTTCAGTATCTTCCTGACCTTGAAATTCACCTTATTAATAATTTCATCATGTTCAATGCTGTGCACAAGGTGTAGATGTAAGAGGAGAGTAGACAACAGGTGGGAATGTCATTCAAATGAGGCAGCACAAAGTCAGTCCTTGGTATTTTGGTGCCAAATTAGTCAATAAAACCTCTTTACTTGGCGCACATTATCTTTTTATTTAGAAATGTATGAAAGTTCTATCACTGAATGAAGACTATAAATACAAGATGAAATTTTGTTGTGCTGAAATACAAACATAAAAATAAATAATAAATAAAAACATTTAACTTAATTGCTTTATGGTCAATTTTCTCCTTTTGCCAACAATAACCAAACACAGTTTCGCTTGTAGTAAAAGCTACAGTGCGAGTGTCTGCAAGATCTGATACCATTCAAAGCAAGTTCTGTAACAATACTCCCCAAAAACGACTCCCTATATGAGAAGCAGCTTACACGCTTGTGTTGGTAATATTATGCTCACATAACTGGAATAATAGAGGCATGTGTTCCTGATTCAAGAAATAAAACGGTGAGAATAATATTACAATATGACACAAATTACTATTTGAGGTGTATGTCCAATAATATGGCTCACTCCCCTTTATGAGCTGTCATAAGATAATGGGGCTTGTGAGAGGACAAAAGACGCCCGCCTTTTGCCCACAAGCCAGAGGTTTTATCCTCCGTCCTGATGGAAACCAGTCACATTCATAGATAACAATAAGCCAGGTCACCGGATCTGTGGGATTCCTCTGAACTTGAAAATGTATTCCTGACAACAGCTTCTTCTGATGAACATTGCAGTCTTAGCCTATGTGCGGCAGTGTCCCATATTTTTTCATAATAGTACATGGTAATGACTTCTGTCACTACGTAATCCTACTTCATCAATATAGATTATTGATTTACTAAGACATTTTCCCAGATGCTGGCTCTGGCTTCGTGTCTTCTATGTGTTTCTGAGAGCTAAGAGCAGCTGCTCGTCAGAGTTGCTGGCTCCTCAGCAACGTGACACATACACTCTTTTCATGGTCAGGTGGCTCTGCTGGAAACAGGATCTCAGCCACATAAACCACAAGAGGTTTGAATTGGGACAAGATAGTTGCAAGGGAACAGAAATCAGACAGTGCATCCTGTATTCTGATACACTGCAAAAAGAGAATGTACCTCATGCAAGAATAAAAATGGACCCCTCCCCTTTGCTCCAAAGCCTCCTCTTCCTTTTTAAACCTAGTGAAGCGTTCGTATTTTCCCCGAGCTGGTGTCCTGACTGCTGAGTCTGGGTAATGTCTGCTGCAGCTGATCGTCTGTCACTCATTGGTACTATCAGTCTGATAGTGTTCCTGACTGTACATGGACACTGGACTGCTGCTCTGGGGGAGATTATTGACATCTGACAGCCACATTTTGTGTCTTAACAAAAACCATGTAGCTTTTTCCACAAACTAAACATCTATTATTGTGTTTAACTGAGGCAAAAATACACATATTAGTCATTCATGAGTGAGTCATGTCCTTATTTAGATAGTTACTAAGGGATAAACACTGGGGTCTGAAATCACTTTCTATTTCTTAGCTGGCATACTCCATGCACTTTCCACAATTTTAATTTGCACATCTGACTTTATTATGTAAAACGTATGCCCTGTGTTACAGTACATAGAATGTACAATTCTACTTGCTAGTGGTACTTCACCTTTTATAGACGTGACAATGACAGTGATGTGACACAACTCCTGTCACTGATGGGGATTCAGAGGTGTATCAACTCTAAACTCAAAACTCAACTATAGAGTGTTTATTATGTTGAGATTATTAAATGATTATTGCAATACTTTTATCTCTTATTAAAGAGAGTATTCCGTTTTTAAAATCAATTTGCGGGTTGTTTACAGACATTGATCACCTGTAACAATTTACAGTAGTTTATCTATAAATGCTTCAATAGGCTGAAGGTAAGCTTGGATAATGTTAATCTTGCAAAAATACTGTCAAGATTTGATCTCAGATTGATTTGTTGTCAAATCTACCATGTGAACTTTATCTTAATTTTATGTGATGGTGTAGAGCTGTATACTCTTAGTAAATGATGTAGGGTTAAATCCTCAAATTGTGCTTTATCGAAAATATTTTTGCTAGATTTTACAAATTATTTTTTAACATGCAACAAAACGATTAATTTGTTTTGTTGCGCATTCTTGATATGTGACTTAGTTATGAAAAAAATATTTTACAGGATGCCTGGTAGACATAATAAACTCTAAATAAGTCAGAAAACATTTCACATGAGCACATAGTGCTACACATTTTTTGCAGAATTGAAGGGAATTATTTTGTGATTATATAATTAGTGGGTTTTGATGGTTGAGTGTAGTTTCACGTAAAGTTGATTGTTATTCTAGCTGCAAATTATTTAAAAATACAAACAACACGTCTGCAATAACACATTTTTCATTTTCACAACTTCAGGAATAATAAAATAATCTGAATATATTGTGAATAAAACAAAAACAACAATAACACAAATATAAGTAACTCATTCTAACAATTAACCTGTAAATAGCTTAAAAACACTACTACTACTACTACTACTACTACTACTAATAATAATAATAATAACAATTGTTCAACAGACCAAATAGTTTTAACTGACATGGGCTAATATAGCATTATATATTTACGTATATAAATATTTTCACACGGGGTGGCATGACAGACCAGTATTGACGATAACAAAATCAAAATAATTGAATTATTTGAATTATATTATTATTATTAATAACAATAATAATAATAATTAAACATTTTCTATTGATACCATGGTAATATTGTTATTGTGAACTCTTTTGGCCATGAAATGTTATTTGTCAAATAACAACTTTAGACGCCAAAACGTTTGGACATGAAATATCAGCAAATAATATAAGCAAAAATATATGATATATTAGAACACCAGAAATCAGAAGCAACCCATCTGCAAGATGACATAAAGCCTTTTGCGAGATGAAAGCAAATATAGCTTTGTGTAGTATCTTTATGCTTTGTTTCATCACATCGTGATGGACCAAACTTCACAGAGAAAATGATGAACATATGTGATTCTCTGCACTTCACATCCAGCAATTCCACCAGTGACAGCCATATAAAGGAAATTCCCAGTGAAGCAAAACTCTGACAATTATCAGTAAAAACAACTCAGATATTCCTTTCCAATTTACAGCAAGCACACAGGTCCAGACTCATCGTTTCAAATGTTCCCACTGACAGGTGAATCCCCACCCTCATCACCGAAAGGTAAATCAACTTGGCTTACCTTCAACAGCAAACACATGTATGTTTTGTAAGTGGAGTGGTTGGAGGCACACAAGGCGGTTGCCTGTAAGGTGCTAAATCGGAAACTTGGGGAAAAAAGCGACAAAAAGCTCATTGGGAATCAGCAGACGTTCTTGCCCCCTTTTATCAAAGAATCTTTCATAAACACATTAGGGACGAATCGCCCACCTGCATGATGTTTTCCCCTCCTACTTCGCCTTCCATTTTTCCAGCCAACTGCCCAGGACAAAGCAAAAGGTGCACCTCTAAGGTGTCCTCTCAGTGGAGAGGTTTTTCCTTCTTTATTTCAAACAGGCGAGCCCTTCTCTCCCCTCACACCAAATGCAATGCAGTGGGGCCCAGCTTTATTTCCCTCCGTGGGGAAAAACCTGAGCAGGGGACAACAGAAAGTGGCTTTAGAATACAGGTCTGAAAGAGGGCAGCTGTAGTCTGAATGAGAGTCTATGTGCTTTTGTGTTTTAAATGAGCATTGTCTGTCACTCAGTCCAGGGCATGGATTCTGGGGCAGCCATGGGGGGAACATCTTAAACTAAGTGTTAAACTAGGAGTTGAACTAAAATAACAGAACAGTGGGGGGAGGGTGTGAGTGTGTGTGTGTGTGTGTGTGTGTGGGGTGGGGGGGGGTGGGGGGGTCAAAGTGTTCCTCCATCATTCATATGTGGAGCGTACACACTACATGAGAGCAGAGGTAACATAATGATAAAGGTAACTCTTAAAACCTATGTTAATCAGCTATGTTATTTTAAAGTAACACACTGCAACTGAGACATGGTTGTTCGTGCAAACAGACAACAGCTAATGTGCCTAATTTCTCAATAAAACCAAAACTATAACATGACTAATCTTCTTATCATTACAAAAACTGTATATTTTTTTGAATCAATACATTTGTTAGCACTCATGGTTTTCCTGGCTGCTGTATAGGGTCCTCTCCAGGTGAAGGGAAGTGAGGAAGGTACTTGTCTTTGTCACCCCGTCTTCACCACCTTGTCCTGCATTGTGTCCCTGAACACATAATGAGATTTTCAAGTGTAGCACCACCTGGTATATCCACTTCTTTTCTGTGCTCCGTCCCCTCTCCACACCAGCTTTGGCTGCTAAAGTATCGGTGAAAGGAGTGGTTTGTCTGTCCCTAGTTAAAGCTGCACTCTGCACGCTCTGAGGCAGAAATTTAACCTGAATCATAAAGAGGAACAGAGAAACAAAGGAAAGTGATGCGTCCACCACTAATTGAGATGCTACAGACTCACACAAATGACTGTAAAGTGTGGTGCTGGTACAGTCAGTGGAAATCCTATCCACACAGGAACAGTTTAGTCCAGGGAAACATCAGGCCCTCTCCACTGCTTTCATTTTTTTTAGTTGTTTTTCAGTTCAGCTGGTTATGGATATATTAGATTCTGCTAAATTCTTTAAAGATGGAGTTGCCTTTTGTAGTCACTTTCATAGCAGTAAATTTGAGGGTCCTCACCATGAGGCTAACACATCAACAGTCACCTAAAGCACCTCAACGTTTTTCAGGCCAAGGACCCCTTAGCTGACAGAGAGACAGAGCAGGGACCCCCTACCACATATATTATATAAAACTGAGTTGCATATTAAACTGGGCCTACAATAACATGCAGGGCACCTAAGCTATTAAAATAATAATTATTTGGCAGATTCATAGATTTATTCATAATGTATGTTTGTCTCTTAGGTGGATGGTTTTAAAGGGTCTCTTGCTCGATAAGTTACGATTCAGTGTGGCTCACAAGAATGTCCATACCATTGAAATAATAATACAGTTATTCAGCCAATATGTTTTAATAGTATATAACTGTTAGCTAACTAGTTCACCTCACTGTTCTTGACAGGTGACATACAGTGGTTTAATGTTAGCTAGCTCACAACTGCACTAGGATTCATGGGTAACAGTTAGGCTAACATTAATGTTGTGTGCTGTAGTTCTTTTAAAAAAAAATGAATAGGCCAATTTATCTTTGCTAATGATTAACAAATAGTAACATATTTAAATTTTTGAATACAACAAAAAGAAAAAAAACTTCAGTTAAAACATATTAAAGTACCAAACAATAATTTGGCACCCCCCTGCAGTAAATCTGAAGATCCCCTGGGGTTCATGGACCTCCTTTTGAATAGAATAGAATAGAATAGAATAGAAAGCCTTTATTGTCAAAATACAACAATATACAACGAGATTAGGAGTGCTACATCTGATCAGGTGCCTATTAGTCAATAACTCAACTCAACTCAACTCAACTCAACTCAAACTTTATTTATAAAGCACATTTAAAACAACCAAGGTTGACCAAAGTGCTGAACAGGTCAATAGAAATAAACAAGCAAATACAATGAGGTACCTAATAGTACACCACAATAATAACCATAAGATACATAAAATACAATACAATAAAATAAAATACAAGAGTTATAAAATAAATTCAAAATAAGCTAAAATGTTTGGGTGTCCAGCTCAACCTGAGTTAAAAGCCTGAGAGAAGAAGTGGGTTTTAAGAAAAGACTTAAAAACCTCTAGGGTCTGGGCAGACCTAATGTGCAGGGGCAGGCTATTCCAGAGCCTAGGGGCAGCGGCCCCAAAGGCTCTGTCACCTCTGGTCTTCAGCCTAGTCCTAGGAGTAGCCAGTAATAGCTGACTGGCTGATCTCAAGGCTCTGGAGGGGCCAAGATTGGTGTGATGTGATCGTGTTTACGCTTTCCAGTGAGTAATATAAAAACAGACAACATAATCATTCATAAAATTGAGAATAAGTAGTGTTAAAAAATAGGCTGTATCAAGCCCTATATATATACATATGTATATATATATATATATATATATATATATATATACAAGTGTACGGAGGTGGAGTATCAGATTGCATATAAGGACTAATTACTCCTAAAAGATAGTGAAAAGGCAAACAGACAGTACTGGGTGTGAAAGTGCAAGAACAGAAGGGACCGAAATGTCTATCCATGCATACTTCTTATGCATGGTGCATATATATATATATATGTACGTGTGTGTGTGTGTGTGTGTGTGTGTGCATATATATATATATACATATATCATATATTTATACACACACCACATCTATCTATTATATCTTTATCAGCAGTCCAGTGCCATCATGTTGTGAAGCCCTGTCACCAGGCCTAAGGTGTCAATTAAAAGTTCTTGGTCTGTTGATCAGGGCTGTGTCTTGCCCAGTGTCCACTTTTGTCTGTGGCTCAGAGGGTGAAAGAAAGCACTGAAGGAAGTGCACCAGCATTAGCCTTTGTGTTCACGGCTTGGGAGGAATTATGAGCACCCCCCTGGAGTCAATCCCTGTGCTCCTCTCAATCGTCACCTCTCCTGACCGCCGCTGAAAGACGACTCAGACTTTTGTCACCAGCAGGTTATTGTATTTCTAATTAAGCCAGGTTAATCTCTCCAGCTTTGTGCCATTTGCAAAGTGATATGGGTGCGTCACCATGGCAAAAGAACAGTTATTGGACCAACATGGATGCTCCTTTACCAAGACTGTATGATGGAACAAAGAATTCTTCTTTTAATGCAGCAATCTGGGAACACAAAAGTAGGCATCTTGTCAGGATATCAAAAGTTTTGGAGGTTTTATAAAGAATTCTCTGAGGCATTTTATGGCTTAATTATCAAGTGGACAGTAGAGATGACAGGAGATGATGCAAGAGTGAGATGAGGCTTGATATACAGCAAAGGTCCCAGGCAGGATGCAAATAAATGGTTTGTGTCATGGTCCTGAAAACATTAGACAGCACTGTTGCAGGGAACATTTGACATTTCCTAGATCAAGAGTATAATAAATTAAACACCGATTATTTTAGTGTAATAGTATACACCAGTGCCTATAACATCCTCAATAATAATAATAATAATAATAATAATAACAAATCATAAGATATCCTTTATAAAACCTCCATGGTTATTGGTCCAAATGAATGTGAGCATATTATTAAACATCCTCCCAATGAGTTTTATCCATCAGTTGAAATAAACTTCTCCTATCTGTATATACATCTTTCATCAGACACTGCTGATGTCACTTCTCATGTGCCTGGTGTGCGCTGTGTTACTTCAGTCATCTCAGATGCCAAACACACAGTGACAGTGCTCATGTTTGTTTGCTGGCTGGGTGTGTCCTACAGTCTAACTAAAGAACCGAAGCCATCCTCCCCACATGTGGAGCTGAGACACTTTTACAGAGCGGCCCAATGTTTGGGGACTTCTCTCTTCCCTCCGATCAGATTTCAGGCCAGAATAAAAAGAGTCTCAACACTTTTGTCAGTGGAATGAAAGACTCTCATCTCTCTGTGGGTCATTATGGACAGATGCCAGCGCCACTGTACATCCGACCTATTTACCTGACTCAGCAGCAGACTTCCACAGTCCAGACAACACAAAGGAGCCATCTGTAAAACAAATATGGCAGCAGGTTGCCACTGGCTTTGCTTACTATGTGCTGCATGGTATCACATTGATACCTACTGATGACTATTAACAAAGTTAATTTAATTTAGTTTTAAAAAATCACAATTAATAAGTGCTTGGCATGCATTAACATGAGGTAGGATGCAATCTAAAGTACAGCATATCATTAAGTTAGCTCTTAAAATAGCATTTTTAAACCACAGAATTAAAGGACAATTTCAGTTTATTATAATTTGGGCCTTGTTTTTGTACTTGCAGCTATCACTCATATTAGTGATATCTGTGCTGTGCTCATCAAGTTAATGGCTGAGATCAGGGAACATGGTGTCATCACTTGAAAGAGTTCATACACAAGAAACAGAAGCAGTCAGATGATTAGAAACAAACCTTAGTGATAGACAAACTTATCAAGAAGAAGAAGAATAGGAAGAAAACAGTAATAACAGAAGTGTTACGTCAAAGCTGAAGCAGGAAGTGGGTCTTGTGGGTAACACTTCTGTTATTACTGTTTTCTTCCTATTCTTCTGTGTAGATTTCTGCACACATTCTATTTTTCACATAAAGTGGTTTCGATAATCTGGATAAACTCAACCTGATTGTCCAACTGCTTGTGATTCTTGACCAGTCAGCATGATGTCACTTTATTCCCATTGACAAAATAATCTTAGCTAAAGGTCAACCTACCATCATTTTCCCAGAACTTTCAATCTGGGAGATTTCTGCTTTTATTCCCAGCTCTGACAAAAACTAGAGCAGGGACAATAACTTATTATTCTGTCAAATTCCTGTTCCTTAAAGTCAGTTAAAATGAAATGGCATCACACATGAATGAAGTGCATACAGCTCTCTCTTTCTATATATTTCTATTGTATTCTATTCTACTTCCACACTGTACTCTCTCTGTCATCCTGCCCCATCGAAGGGCACGACCTGAGACATGTGTCAACTTTTAGCAGCTGTTTCTGGCCCTGACAAGAGGTCACACTAACTGTGCCTGGGACAAAAAAGATTGCCACATTAAAGGTCAATAATCCCTAGCATGATCCAGGGGCCCTGTCCAGCTTTGGGCCCCTCAGTCATGCAGCCCCATACAAACCTAACCCCCACCTTCCAAATTGCCAAGGCCACCAACAGCCTTAGTGTAAATTATTTGTGACTTCTTTTCTCAACCACTTTTGGGCATTTTGTTTAGCTTATTATTTCAAGTGATTGAAATCCCTATTACCAAACCCACCAGACTCCATTTAAATATCAGTCAGTCAGTCAATAAATAAATAAATAAATAAATAATCTATCTATCTATCTATCTATCTATCTATCTATCTATGTTTGCCTAAACCAAACCACATGTTGGCTAAATGTAACCATGTGTGTTTATAGTTGAGGGATTAAAAAAAAAGAGACTGTTTGCAAACTGTACATTTCCTGTAAAAACAGAAGGGTATTTTGAAAACAGACAA
Source organism: Epinephelus moara (assembly GCF_006386435.1). Taxonomy (NCBI): domain Eukaryota; kingdom Metazoa; phylum Chordata; class Actinopteri; order Perciformes; family Serranidae; genus Epinephelus; species Epinephelus moara. Next base: position 5,528,257 of record NC_065513.1, read on the forward strand.
TGCATGTCATACGCCGAACTTGACATGGCATCCCAGAATGTCAACAACCAACGCACTCAGGGTACCTTGCATGACAGAGGTCGACATGAAAAGTCCATGACCAAATGTGGATATGTGTTGGGAAATATGGTCCAGGTTGGAAAATCCAAAACGTACCTTTTAAATGACAGACTTAGTCATTGTAGCTCTTAATGCAGTTGCATAGGAGCTGTCTATAAAACGCAACAAAGAAAAAAGCATGTGTCCTTTATTATTGGCTCATGATCATATTGCTTGTACTATCTGCATGAAGACAATATGGATTGCAATAAATACATATGTATTCAAATGAAACTGTCAATGTCAGTTTGATCAGAGCCATCTAGCCCCAGCTGTTATACATATAAGATACATATGGGTAATGTTTAGGTGTGCGCACATTTTAGCCATACAGCGCAGACTGTTTTGGGACCATACAATGCAGAGTATAGAATATAAACATTCTAAGTGAGTAACATTGTGGTGGAGGAGCAGTGGTACTGCTTGTCTAGGGCCAGCCCTGCTCCCTCACTGCCGTGCTCCTCTCCTTTTCCCTCTGTCTCCTCTTAATCTGCACCTCTTTATAGCCAAAGCCCTTATCCCTGTATAATCCATGGAATAAAGTTGTTTAGCTCACAGCCTTCATCCATCCCCCTTTTTAATCAAGCTAATGGATGCAACATATATTGTATTGATCCCTCTCACTGTGGTTTACACAATGAATTGATGACCATTCCAAGCAGAGCAGCCATCCCACATTTTTTTTATTCCCTTTCTTTCTCCTCTATCTGCCTGTCCATCTTGTGATGTTTGAATAAGCACAAAGAGAGAAAAGCAAACATCTATCACGCTTGCATTTTTGCTGCTCAACTTCACAAATCTCACACCCTGCTTGACTGATGTGTAACCTCTGAGTGGCTGAGCTCTTGACCTGTGAAGAGAAGGCTTATATCTTCCCCTTGCTAATCTGGAGAGTCAGCTGCTAGCCGGAGCGAGGGCGGCAGGCCAATTCAAAACTCCTGTAACAAATCAGATGGCACCCAGCCGAGTGTCATAAGAAACAGACAGGTAATGACAATTCACTTACCCCCTATGTAAGAATCAATTCTCCAACAATGCACCTGTCACAGAGCCCTCGGTAAACTGAAGCCATTTCTTCCTACTGTCTGACACGGTAATTGCATGTTAAATTTTTTTTTTTTTTTTTTGCAAGCTGCATTTGGGGAAATTGTGATGAATCATGCCGCCAAACTTTTTTCCCTACATGAAATAAGATCCCGACAAGGTAAAAATAGGCGAGTTCATCCACATTTAAATGATGCTGTGGATGGGAAAGGCTGTGCTCTGCATTCTCGTAAATGGATTGAAATCAAACCAAATCAACCTCTCTGCTCTGTGTTTCACTGTTGGCTGCAGAGTCAGTCAATCAGAATCAGCTCAATCTCATACTGAAAATGTTTTTATACCAGAAAATAACCTGAAACTGTTCTGTCTGGCTTCCTTTGATGGGATGTTGCTTTATATTACAAGATGAAGTTTAGGAAGATGTACTACATGTATTTTAAGAAAGTAAAAACAATGTGTGACCTATTTAGATGAAAAGTGCCAATTGAAATATGACATTAACGAATTGTAAGTCAAATTCTAAATAAAAAAAGTATAATTGATATTTCTTATTGTTTGTAATGGTCCATCATATGACCACTTGGAAACCATTTGCTCTCCTGCTACATCACTATCTGTGTTTACTTAAAATCAACACAGTTTACTGCTGAGTTTTGTAAAAAAAAAAAAAAAAAAAAACCTTCATTATAGAAAAAAAGAAGGGCTGACACCAAGATATGACTTTGAGAAAAAAAAGCCTTCAAAGTTTGCAGTGCAGTGGCCACAAAGATACATGGCAGAGCCCATCGGCCTTCCAAACTGGGAGCACATGCTGTACTTCAGATGCTGTCCTGGTGAAAAATACAGAAAAAAGCTTCGGGAAACCTTTATTTAGCAAGGTAACAAAATCAAGCATAGCCTACCTAACAACATGGTGCAGGAAGACAAGAAATTATTGATTATGTCAGAATAACTGCAGTCTGTTCGACAAAGGAAGTTAGTATGCAGTCAGCAATGGACTTAACACGACAATATTCACAACTTGGATTAATTGTATGAAAAACATTTTTGATACTTTTGATCAGTGGACCCTTACGGAATAAAGGAATATAAATCATCGAGGAATGTCCATATTGAAAAAAGTTCAAACATTTAATGTTATATTTTGAGGCATGATGCAAAGCTGCTTCAACAGTTTGTACGATATCCCACAAATCATCACTGCCCCACAAATGACATTACGTTGTTATCATAAAGTTATGTAATTACTGTAAAGTTACAGAGGTTATCTTTAGGCAAGTACAATCACTGTGGTCAGGTTTAGAAAAAGAAACATGGTGAGGACTTACCTTAAAATGACACAAGGCTCAAACAGTTCCAAACACGGGTCTCCTAGGGAAAGTCTGAAGTTTTGTGACCCAACCTGCTGCCTGAGTGGACCTAGTTCTCTACTTCCATTAGCGCATTGGAAATACATGGGTTATGCACAAATTACCTGCTCATCTTTATGTGGGATATGTTCAAATTTTGGTGCATTACTTTCCATAGGAAAACATATGAACAGTAGGCTTACATAAGAACAGCCTGCGCTGATAGGTCCCTGGTGGGCTTTAAGAGGTTTTAATATTATGAAAGCCAAGATTTTACTTATTTAAAATCCGATGAAAACCCACTGTCCCGGACCCTGCCTTGTTAAAAACCTTTCATTCATAATTTCAGGTTGACATAAAGGGAGGGAGGGAGAGTGATGCTGAGTGGGATCATAGTACAGTTGACAAGCTAGCCTGTCATCATGCCTATAAAAATTTCAAAACTGTATTTATCATCTAAATTTGGTGAAAGGGGTTTCATAGTCTGAAAGCTAAGACTTTTTAATGTAATATTAAATAAAACCCCCAAATGACAAAAAATTAGGATAGCATAGATCTATGTATTTAACTGTTGCAACATCCAACTGATTTTGATAGAACACGCTACATCCGTCGATACTAAGAAAAATATAGAATAATACCTCTTTTCATTATTAAGGCTGCAATTCTGTGAGTGCACTCCAGTTCCCTTTTTATCTCTTGAAAATTTGTTACTTTCAAACTGGGACGAACCCCATTCAGCTGCATACTGCTGGAGGATGTGTAGAGAACCTTTTTTTAAAAAAAAATAGAATAATACTAGCCTCATCCTTTAGGATGAACTGCGTTAAGGCTGTAGCCATGGAGTCAACATTGGGGGGGGGGGTCTGCACGCCCCCCACCCCCACCAAACACACACACACACCCTTACTTCCTGCCATTGAAGTTCTAAAATAAAATATGTACAAATTCACTAACACATGAGATACATTTCTTTTTTTTGAATGTCTTAGTGCATTAGACTAGGGATTAATGATTAATAAAGTACAACTTCACCCATAATCATATTGAAGTGTTTTGATCCATAGAAAGGTCTGTGCCACACAATTTTAGTAGACAGATTTGATTTATTGCATTCATTTTACACTCATGACTCACACTATCGTAGAATAGCAAAGAAGAAAAAAAAAAACGTTTTTTTTTTTTGTTGTTGTTGTTTTTCAGTTTCAGTTATATATTGGGGGGGACGTGTCCCCCTCAATGTATATGGTGACTACTGCCCTGAACTGCGTGCCTCAGATCAGTTAGAAGACCATGTGATTGTTAACAGTGTTTTCCTACCTGAAAATCAAGATGTCAGTGTGACAGATTTAAAATTTCAACAAATCACAAATTATACTGGCACTGTTGAATCCTCCATTCTCAGCATTAAGTTTACACAGTTTTGTCTATTTCACCAATATTCTAATGGAGTCAGATGCTGTCGGTGATATATCTCTCCTAGTCTCTTTATCACCTGCCCATATTGGTATACCCCTTTTGCTTTGCAGTCATACTGCAGCATACTTTCTTGGACTTAGAGTAATGTTGGAAAAGATATATCTAAGTCACTCTCTCGAAGAGTTACTTTCCTTAAAGACTGATAATGATTCTTGGCCTCTATTATCATTTAAGAGAGATCAAAGAGCAAAATTAGTCCCATTTTTCCCCTTAAAGTGACATAAGTGTTGACCTGGGAGAATCCCCGCCAGGCCTGCCAGAAATCATCAGGGAAGTAATGTTCAATTATGCACACCATTTGTTGTATTCCACTGGGCCAAATTAGAGTGGGAGGTTGAGGCGTGACAGAGGGTATCCCCATCACTTTGGTATCACTGTCCTTAAAGGCATTGACCTCTCACTCAGAGTAGTGCAAAGAAACACATTCTCTGTCATAACTCACCTCAGCATGAAATATTTCATTCTGTATTAGCTTCTTCAACTTCTAATTGCCCCTTACAAAGATTGCCACTTTACCATAATATGAATACACATGTCTCTAAACCTGGAGCAAAAGCCTTTCTGAATTAACATTATTGACTGAGGTGCAGTTAAGTGCTTGTGTAATGGTTAATGGAAGGTTAATGTTAAAGTCTCAAGATAAGGTGTGGGGCTTAAAACACATTTATTGATTCTATATCTCAGCCAGTGATTTCAGACATGATTAGATAAATGCTTTTCTACACATTTTCACCAATATAGTGCCTTTTGGCCACTAATGGCAATTTGTGTGCATTTGCCAGCAGATCAGTGTGTAATTTCACACCACTCATTATGACAGCTTGGGTAAAGACTGTACAGTTTCTACTATGATAAGCATAAGGTTAAGGTATGGTTAAAAAGATAACAACTTTAATAAAACAATAAAAATGTAAACAGTAAATTATAAGATGCTCATGCATACCAATATGTAATTTTTGAGCCTGTCTTTGTTTCTTAATGTGTTTATAATAGGCGCAGGGCCAGAATTTCAATTTTGGATAGGCAGAAGTTATTTTGTCTGGGACTTATAATTACAGAAGTTAATATTATTTGCCTTATTGGTTTCCTGCAACAGTTTGTATTTATTACAAGCAGCACACTGATATAAAAAGAAGTGACTCCATACCGTTGAAATGGTCATTAAGTCCAACCATGTGTCCATTCCTTGATTATTTATATTCCTTTAGTCTATTCCTTTTTCTAAAAACAAATTTAAGTGTGAGTATTGTAATGTGAAGTCCAATGCTAACTATGTGTGTGGGAATGTATTTTTGCTGAGGGGTGCTGCACTGTAGTGTGTGCACACACACGCTTAGGCGAGACAGCTGCCAGCTGTAGTCAGCTGGACCAAACAAGACCGTATTTTTATTAATTTTTTTAAACACTGGGGGTTTTTCCAGCCATGATTTTGCCACTAAAAGTGGTTATTTTCAGCCAAAACATGTTCTGTCCCTAACCATAATCAAGTGGGTGTTTTTTGCCTAAACATAAATACACGTTAACCACAACATTGTTGAAATGTCAAGCTTGCTAGACAATACGTTACAAATGTTATACATGGTTTGCAGAAACCTACTATTCGATCATTTATTCTGGTGGCTGGGTTGAGGAGTTACAGGTAAACTGGTCAGACGATCTTACATTGCTTGTTCCATTAGTCCAAAGAATGTGCACTTCCTCGGCTCAGACAAATTTTCCCTCTGGACAGCATAAACCAAAAATCTAATATTTCCTTTTGAATGGCATCAGACATCCAGTTGTCAATTTGTTGAAATCACTCACATCCCCTCGGCTACTCATGACGTTTCGGCTGCTTGTTTGCCGTTTCATCATTAGCTGCTATGAAACTCCATCCCAATGGATATGTCCCCTAAGTGGAAATCCTTTGTGTCCAAGACATTTTATTGGTTTAGAAAGCAGCTCAAAACTGTCATGACAAAATTCTGATCTTTTCAGCCTGTCCGCAGTATTGATTAGCTCCCGTTACTGCAAATCTCCTCTCAAGTTTAGCTGACCAGACCCTTGCACTTTGACCTGACTTGATGATGTTGTCATGTCAGATGGGGTAATAAATTAAATTTGCACATTGTAAACAGATTTTTTTCATATAATTTCTTACAGCGCTCTTATCATATGCTGTTTAAAATTTAAAACAAAGCGGCGTCCGTAGAGTAGTGGATAGTACCGGCGCCCCATGTACAGAGGCATCACCTCGCTGCAGCGGCTGCGGGTTCAAATCCAGCTTGCGGCCCTTTGCTGCATGTCAGTCCCCACTCTCTCTCTGTCTCCCCATTTCACTCTCTGTCCTGTCATTAAAAAAAAGGCAAAAAAGCCAACAAAAATAATATTAAAAAAAAAAAATTAAAACAAATGTTTAGATAATCCATGAGTCAAGGTAAAATAGCTAACTATTTACAGACTGTGTTGTTCCACCCCCAGTAGGGGGTGGTGCAGCATTCACAGCACCCACCTTCTCGTGCCCTTATTGCAAACTGTATGCTAACTGTTTGCCAAAGGAAGACCTCAGTTCTACTAACATAAACAATATTTTCTCATCTTCCTGCATCATTATTTTGGGTATGCTTGTTTTTATTAGGTTGCTGCCTACAAAAAGAAAGTGTCACCTTTCTCTGTTAAGTGTTTCACCCTGGTACAGCCCCTTGAGTAAAACATGTGCTCGTTTTTTTGTTTTTGGAAGGCCAGTTGTCTCTGTCATGTATTTTTGCAAGTCAATGTAAAACGGCCTGTTGTGATTGGTCCAGACTTCACAAGAAAGTAGTGTAATGAATGTTGTCTGTTACATTTTTAAAAAAGGGATACTTTTTTTAGCATTTCATGTGTTTTTAACCCTATGGGCCCGAACGACGCATAGTGCGTCCAAATTCACACCTGTTCTTCTCTATGGATTTTCTCCGCGACCGTTCGTCATAGTGAGAAGTCATGCATATCACGTGAAACAGCAGCTTTCTGACAAGACCAAGCAGTTGTCGGTAGTCCAATGTTTTCACAGCTAAAAAAACTGTAAAGTTACACTAAAATTATGTATAACAGAGCTTTGATACAGCTTTGCACACACATTACTCTTGGATGGATTACTCACAAATGCAGGGTCGCACAGAAATGCCACACATATCACATGAAAGCGCAGGAGCAGAGCTTTCCAGTGATACCACACATCATTGTGCAGTCATTCCATCATGCTATAAATCCAGATTAATTGTCTACAAAATAAAAACCTGACGAATTTCTTTACAATCCATTATACAGATCTTGTTGTGCTGTGTTCCCACCAAACGCGATTTCGCAAATTCATGCGTCAAGATTACATACAAAGTCAATGCAAAGACGCGATTAGACGCGAAATCGCGTCGGGCGGCGCGATGGACGCGTCCAACGCCTCATTGCTCGAGTTGAAAATATTGAACTTTTGAGGCGAATTCGCGTGACGCTGTGCCGCGAAAGCCAATCAGCGTTGAGATTCTCCCGACGTCACTGCCGTGTGTCAACAACGTCCAGTTGTTGACACAGCAATAAACTGCTACTCACCGGAGACAGATGGACAGACGCTCC
>NC_065513.1:5536292-5628459 GCF_006386435.1 Epinephelus moara
TTGCAATAATGAAAAAATACTGGCAATCATGTCCGCCTGGCACAAACCACATGTTCTGGACAACTGTGAAGTGACAGAATGTCCCAGCATCATGGTTCTTATATTGCCAGATTCCAGAGAGTCTCCCCTCTTCATATATGGCAGAATATGTCAACTTCCAACTTGCTATGGTGAGATACATGTAAAAATGTAAGAATTTAGTAACACTGATTTGTTTTTTTCATTGAAATAAAAATTAATATAAAATACAGGCACATAGAAGGACATGGAATGATGGCAAATCTGGATAGCCCACATTGTCCTTACAAAAAAAACAAAAAAAACCAAGATATAGCATGTGTATGTAGAATTTATAATGACTGTGATGTGAGCTTAAAAGTAAAGGCAGTAAAAAATACCCCCAAAAAGGCTTAGGGCCCATAGCGTAGTAAATGTTAATTTTAATATTTAAAAAAAGAAAAAAAAGAAAAAAGAAAATACATGTTCTCCCAGTCATTTAGGATGGGCAGGTACAAGCCTGTTTAGCTTATCAACAATGTTGTGCATGATCTATAACCCACAAACAGCTGATGGATGTGCTCCTCTGTCTCACAGTATTACAGTAATAGTACATTAGCTAACACACACACCTGTGTTGTATGCGTCATTTTCTGCAATCAGAATCAGGCAATCAGGAAGCCCAGGAAAGGTTTTACATCACCTTGTGTGAGTTTATGTTCATGCATTTATGTACACTTTTGTATTTTGCTGCAATTGTTATGTATCTTGCTTTATGTTTTCTTGTTGTTGTTTTTTTGTTTATGGTGATACTTCTTTGGAGTGTATATTGTCACCTTACTTACATTTTGTAATTGTCAGTATCATTTTTAGAGAGACTAAAATCCTGTTTTCAATAATGACAATTTATGTAGAGCTTGAGATCACATGATTTGAGTCCTCTATATCACACCTCTCATGTCTTCTCCTAATTCATCCAGATGTCTCTGACTGGCTCTTTGTCTTCCAGAACACTCAGCCAGTGCTCTTGCATCTACAGCAAACTGCTTCATCCCTTATTAGAATCTCTTCTTCATCTGTGGGATTTTTTGTTAATACAGCCCAAAATTACAAATTTACCCCAGAGGACCTTACTGTCGGAGCACATCAATTTCATTTCCATCCTGGAAGTAGGAAGAGTCCCTCTCTACCACAGATTGTGCTGTTGTTGTTCCTTCCTTCTTCCTTTATAAAGTTTTTTTTTGGTTTGTGCTATCTGCAAACCAAGGACAGTTACATTTGCACATTATCATGTAGCGGATATGCTGAAACTTTTCATTGAAGACATGGTTAAGAAACTGTTACATTTAGACACAAAAACCACCTGGTTATGGTAAGGAAAAGATCATGACTTGGCTTAAGATACCCAGTTTGTGGGAACAATCCCTGCTCAAAAAAACAGCAATGTCTCTGCAAAAAAACAATTGCTTTTCGTGTCAAAAAAGGTTGCTACAAAACACCCATGTCTGGTGCCTAAAACGCTACTGAAAACATAGCAATGACTTGCTAAATTACAGTGAGTTTTGTTGTTTTAATTCAAATAGTGGTCTGCAGCTTGGCAGGTGTCCTGCCAAGGTGTCAGACCACCCTCTATCCTCAATACCTCCCGATGTCAAAGTCAGCTCTATGGCACTTTAGAAACGTTGATATGATACATATTCATAGCTGGCAGAAACATATAAAGCTGACATTTTCCTCTGGCGACTAGGCTAAAGTGACAGCGTGCTATAGGTAGCAAATGACAAACATGACAGTCCCTATTGGTCTCATCTCCATAAGCAACAGTACTGACTGCTTTCTATGAGAAGCAATACATGGCACACAACAGGCAGGGTTGATCTTTCAGCAGAAACACTAAGCAAAAACTGTTTTAGACGTGGTCCTTCAGGCACTGAGTCACTTTCAAAGGCACTTTGGCAAAGCTTCTCCTTTGAAAATCTCTTTCTTTCGTCTCACATCTGAGAGAATCATTGTCGATGTTACAGACAGCACAAAGGTGAAAAGGCATTCGAGAACCTTTCAGAATTGCCTTGGTTGTCCAGGAGAGTTTTGCCGGTCCCTTTTTGAGAAGTGAAGTGAACCTCTGAGGCACAAAATTGATTTAGAGTGAGAGCATCATATTGAGTCGAAATATAATAGGTGTCCGAATGCTGCTTTGGGGTGAGAATTGATTGGGAGAGAATGAGATAACATTTTCCCAATTCAGAAAACTGTGATTGAAGAAAGAAATCCTTCAGAAATCTTACATGATTATTGTGGTGCAAGGAACACAAACTCTAATGTTACACATCTTGCAGGATGTACATTTGTGCTTCAAAACCAGGGGGTGGGGATGTGTAAGATTCATTGATGATATCAAAAGAGCACCCACCGTTGAGAGCATCTATTCTGAACCCGGAGCTAAGGTGGACAAAAAGCAGTGGCATCAATTCAGCAAGATTAAAAGAAAACCTACTGTACTATTGAGTGCATCAATTCTGGAGTACAAAAGAGGTAGGTAAGTGTCGAGATGAGGAGAGGGCTGGCTCTAGTCTCTACATAACCTCTTGCCCCGACACAAAGCAGTGGTTTGAACCTCTCAGAGCAGCCGCATACATACAGATCGGCTTGTCTGCATGCTAATTCTACGGAGATACAATTTGAAGCACTAAAACCCTCAATGTCACATGCAAATCACGTCTCTATTTAATTCCATGGACACAAACTGTCAAATACTGCAGTGATCAGCCTGTAGGAAGAGTGACACTGGTACTGATTAAAAAGAGCACGGGGAAAGGCGCTGTGAAAGAAAAAAAAAAGAATACAGTCTCAATCCGTTACCCAGCATTTCACAAATCCTTGTCCTGTCCCATCAAAATATGGTGTTTGATTAAAAAAGACTGCATCTCATGTCTGATTGAGATGTAGCAGGCATGCTAAAATGACACTCCTCAGCTCCAGCATGCAAGCAGAGTGTAATTGTGGTCTCTTCCTGTGCTTCGAACGACATGTTTTAATATAGTCCTCACAAGCAAGTGTAGGGAGGAGATAAATTGAGCTTGGCATCGTGAGCCGTGGATTTTACTGCTCTGTTTTCCCAACAAATTAATTAACTTAATTTTTCTCCAGAAGGTAGGGGAAATTGGAAAGGTAGGGCAGTGAGGAAATGTTCATTCAATGTCATCTCAAGAGCACTTATTCCTTTCCTGCTTGGAAAATCAGCATCCTCCATGTGAATGTTTTTCTGCCCTCTGTAGTCAGGACTGGATAACTAGAGAGCAAAATATAGATTATTGGGTACATTTTACATTCAAGTACATTTCTGTCAAAAAAACAACAAATGAACAGAGCTACTGTTTGTGCTATTTGGAAAATCTGGGAAATAAATACAACATTGTTCATTTGTCCAAATGCCTAAAAAGACCTTTGTTTATGGACAAAGTAGTGTGGTGTTGTAATGGTGCTGCAGTCAGGAGAAGCTCAAGGTGGATGTTTGGGTGTACATGCCTGACCTCACACTGTAGCCTACTGTTCACATTCAAACTCCTACTAACAGTTACCCGGTAATCAGGCTGAGTTACAGTTTGGCTTCACTTCATACTCTTACACTGTGCATCATACTATGCTTGGAGCATTTTAGAGGTGAATTGTTTTGCCTGAGACCCTCAAAGCATAAACTGTATAAAATAATCAAAGTGGCACACACATTCATACACTGGTGGTCGAGGCTACCATACAAGGTGCCACCTACTACTCAGTTTTTAACACACTTACACAACGGTGGAACACAACAATTCGGGGTGCAGTATCTTGCTCAAGGATACTTCGACATGGTGGACTACCCGCTCTACCTCTGAACCAACTGGTACCATGTTTCAGAACATTCATGCAGCTAGCAGGCTGTCTGTCAGCAAAGCCAACAGAAAATGAAATAAAATGCAAGACGAAAATTTTCACCACCTGTGATCCATCTCCGATCAAACAGTACAGATAGGCAGTGCTGATCAAATACAAACCAAGATTATGTTACTGCATTGCGTATTTCTTGCTTAAATGCTTTCAGAAATATATTTTAGTGCCATTTTTAGCTGTAATAGCGAGAGCTTATAAACCGGAAGTGGGTGCCGTAGTGTTTCCTGCAAAGTGAAAACGAAAGCTATAAAAGCTGAGATCAAACAGTAAAACTAGGCATGGCTGATCAAATCTAAATCAAGATTCTGTTTTTGCCTATTTCTTACCTCAGATGTTTTTAGAAACATTTTTTAACTTACCATTTAACTGTACCAGCTGGCCACCATTGTGTCAAATGCACAAGTTTGTATTATGTCACCCACCAGTGGGAGCGTATATTAGTCCAGTGGGGCGCAGTGCTATCTGGGAGTTGGAGGTTTTCTACTCTTGAGCAAAAGGAAATGCTGCAGTCCTTTCTCTCTGTTGTTTTTTTTCCTGGTCATATAGCACCAATTTTAATAGTATTTACATCTTTCTACTGCATAAACAGTCCAGTTTTATGAAAAGATCATCTTTCAAGCAGTGAAATATTTCTTTAAAAATTAACTGTAAAAGCATCAAAAAGAGCTTGTTTATAAAAAAGAAAAAAAAAAAGTTGCCAGGTAAAATCCGAATGTCCTCAAATCCTTGATATGCCCCTGCGCACAGTTGGCTTGTACAGGGCTGCTGCGACTGGATTTGCCTCACTTTTCATTTTATCTAATTAATATTTTTATGTTTGTAATTTTGCAAAAATAACCCCCAGGCAATGCAATTTGAATATCCCTGGCCGAAACACTTTCATAAGAAATACTGCTACGGTGACCATAAGAATTTATATATATATTCCCAAACTTTGGCTTGATTGCTATGTAATTTTGCATGCTATTCACATCACCCCAAAGGGAAGAATAATAATTTTAATGACGGCTTAACAAGGTCCTGATATTTTGTAAAAATTACAAATATATCAGGATAAACTCTGGAGAAACATGTAAAACATAATGAAAAGACATTTAGAATGTTTCCATGTGCAGCTCTGACCAATACTGCTGTAGGTTTAAATTTACAGTCAATGAAACATAGTTTAACTTTAATGAAGTGTAATATATCACCAGACCACTTAGAAATGTTGGTTCTTTTAACATGAAATTTGTTTAAGAGGAAATTTAAGGGGTAATTATTATTATTTTTCTGACTGAATAATCACATAACCAAACTTTGTCAAAATGAAATGAGAGTTCTGACGAATTACTAATAAAACAAAGCACTGAATCTGAGTCAGTCAGAGAGTGGGAAAGGAAGAATAGGAGCGAGACAAAGAGAGGGAGCAAGAACATTAAAGATAAAACATGGGGAAAAAATCCACTTTCCTAGGGACAAGAGAAGGATCCAGAAGTCACTACAATCACGTCAAGTTCTCTGCTAACTACAAATCACAAGCCCTCATTCAGCCTTTGCTTTGGTTACTGTCCTCTGGACAATATGGTCAATCCCTCTCTGTTATGTGCCGTCCCATGAATTTAGTCCCATTGTGGGGAGAGAAGGAGAACCAATCAAACCCCAGTAACCAGCAATCAGCCTGGGACCCTTCAGCCAGGGCATCCCATGTGCCCCTACAACCCGAAAAAAAGGGAAAAAAAGAAAAAAAAAAGGCACACGCCTGGTTAAATCAGGATCCTGAAGACACTCAATAGCAGCCGCCGGCCTCTGGAGTTGGACCGTGCAGCATGACAAAACGGTAGTGGGATGCAGCCATCACAGACACCTTCCAGTGGATACATTTAACTTCTGTCACTTGCACCTCAATGCACAATCAATTCAAGCCTTTCCCTTAATGCTGACACCTCAGTGCCATGAAATGCTCTTTGGGCAAAACCAAGGGAGCATAACATGAAGCATTTTTTGGATATATATGAAAGGCGCACAATGTTCATTTCAGCAGGCTTTTCTGACTGTCACATTTTCACTGAGATAGAAGAGTATGGAATGTAAATAGCCTTTTCTGATGTTGGCTTTCACAACTATTTTGAAAGCTATTGATTGTATGTCCTGGACTGTGGGCTAGATGAATGCCCCTTTTCATTGATTCTTTTGATTTGAAACTAATTGCCAAAAAAAGACATTTAAAGGAAGTCAACAAGAGTGGGGCACTTACAGAACATATGATCAGCTTAACCATGGGTTGCTGGGATGTAATTGCACCTAATAAATGGCTGTGAAGTGCCCAGTCTCAAGTCTTGATCAGCACTATTCCAATGCTTCTACCTCAGCGATACCACTGATCAAGCCCTTAGGAATCTAGTTTTTATTTTTTCCAAGGCTCAGAAAAATAGTTACCTGTTATAACAGGCATTAGCTATGTTTCCTTCCAAATGTTGCACAAATCTTGAGGGAATTCCTACAAATGTCAGCATAAGCAATGCAAACAAATGTGTCTATCCATCAATTAAAACTATGCAAATATTTTCAGAGGTGAACAACAAGGTTTTAATTAAAGAAGCAGTTAAATATAACAGCATGAAATGTGCTTCATGCTCCCACATATGATGATGCATTCATGTCCTTTTGTTAAAGTATCACCACTGTCCAAGTCAACAAAGGTTTTAGTGTAATAAGGTTTGGGTTACTTGGGGTTAGCACAGCTAAACACAGTTTTGTACATGTAGTGATGAAAAGGTGCCATTTCTAAAAACAGAAGGCAACAATTCTGGAAAAAAAAGGGTATTTTGTCTATAGTTAGAAGACAGAACTTCAATTCAGCCAGCTTAAAATGTAAGGCCAGTGTCCAGGGGAAAGTATTATAATGAACCAGCATTATGTTGGCCAGTGTCAGATTTGAGCCATGCCCGCTTCTAGAGGTAAGGCGTTTGCACAAGCCGTTCTGTAGTAGTATCTGTACAGTATCAATAAGTGCAACTTTACACAAACCAACCATTCCCAGAAAGGAAGTCTAATGTGTGAGCTGTAAAGTCTTGAAAAAGCAGAAAGCTGTGACAATAGAAATGGAAAATGAAAGCCATCATTCAAACATTTGTTGTTGCAGTAGCAGCAAATTATAATGTATTGTGTGATCCACAGTATTTCAATTCTGGAAGAAATAGCGCATAAAGGGATGGTAAAAAAAACAAACAAAAAAAACAAGAAAAAAAAAACAACGTATTGGTGTGATCACCCGACGAATGTGCTGACAGGAGTTAAAAAGGAGGTGGGATAAAGAGCTAAGTCTGCATGAGGAGGCAGGTTGAGGTAGTGAATGGTTCAAACAAACACACAACTTTTTCCAGGAGACCAGTGTTTGTGTCCTATGTAAAACAAAATAAACTTGAAGTTATTTTAGGATACATGGTCATGTTAAGTACGTTGCTTTACATTAAGTACGCAGCCTGATGATGACGCATACATATCATGTCAACATTTCTACGGTGACATTGTTCAGATTACAAGTACATGAGCTGAGTTTCTCATGGGGAGGTGGAGGGAATGGTGGGTGGCATGACACCTGGGTGAGACAGATGCCAAGCAGCAGTCCACTGTTCGAGACCAACAAACAACAAAAGCCAGTATTTTTGGCCTATGTAGCAAGCGCCAGTTGAGACGCTGGTTGCGAACTTCCAAAGCTAGTGCAGGAGGCTACCTGGTGCATTGTAGTTTAACATCTAGGTCCACTGGCAAATTGGTGGCATTGGTGGAGTTGGGATGGGTTGCATTTCAACTACATATGGAACATACAAATTTAACATTTGAAATGTACAAATTTAACATATCCATGGTTTGCAAAAATCTACAATGCCAACATTTATTCTGGCGACTGGTTGGGAACATGTCATATGACAGCCAGTCACCAAATGCACTAACAATTCTTCCTGGTGAGTAGCGATTAAGAAGACCGTTAAAAGAAAACAAAAAATCCCTAATTGTATATTATAGCCCCACTGTTTCTTATAGTCTGATTTGAATTTAGTGTTTTTCGGAAAGCAGCCACTAAACTCACAGACATTACATTATATTTTTTGCCAGAGGTACAAAATAATTCTTTCTTTCATGTCAACAATTAAATCCTAATAACTGAAGAAGTGTCTAGAAGAACTAGAAAGAATAATACACATATAAATGTGAGTGTAATAGTGTGCTTTGCAGATGTGAAATAACTGGAGGTACACATTCTCAGCAATCGGGCTCAAAGGAACTATAAGAGACATCCATTTGGCAGCAATATCTAGTAAGGTATATAACTGCACCTCTGAAATCATTTAAGGCATTTTTCATGCTGATCTACATTATACATCTGAAGTATTACTGTCAGCGCTGTGTGTCTGGTGGCTCTATCCCCAGGATGACAAAATGCTGGATATTTTCCACCTAAAATATGCGCGACGGTCTATTTTTCCTGTGTGCTTCAGTGATTACAAGCCTACCTTCAAGACTAGACTCTGAGGAATAAGCCAAAATTAGCTGAAGTGCTTTTAATTTTGCAATTACCATACTCCCGTATGAATGAGATGACATAATTGCAGTCTCCTCATGACATTCATCACTTAGCGGCAAGATTGAAGATGTCATGTTTGTCACATAATTATGTATTCCAGCATTACTGTCTGGGATAATTAATAATTACCCCTCATGTCTTACTGTATACACCGGAATCTGCTGGGGACTTGTAAAGCACCGTGCACTTACCCGCTCATGCTGTCCCATTTTTGAGGGAAATTACTTGGTCTTGCACTTTTCTGCTTTTCATAGGCCTGCCTCTGTGCTGCCATCAATTTTCTCCAAATTGCAGTAATGGCTGGTGAGATTTGGTCACACCATGCAAGCACAGTCTTTTGGCTCCAAGTGACATGGGGCAAATACATCCACAGCATGTTACCTCACCTTGTGGCTTACTGCTTTACCTTCAGCTTCAGAGGGAGCTGCCCCAAACTGACATTTTGTCACAGTAAAAAAACAATTTACCAGCAAGTCACATGCCCCATATTTCACATTCATCCTCATTTTTAGTCTAATTTTAGCAGTATAAATATTATTACAATAAAGTTTAGTTTAACAACTTGTGTTATGTTGGCCATATTATCACAGATCCTGACCTTATAGCAGTAGGGTATTTACTGGGTCCTCTTCATCCCACTGAATGAAGTGACACAGAGAAAATCCAGTCAGTAGGTGGGTTTCCATCCACCTATTTTTATTCGCATTTTCAACAATTGCGAAAAAAAACTTGAATGGAAATGCCAGAAATTCGAAAAAGGGCCAAAATATCGCAAAAAACGTTTTTACGCTTGGAGGGGGTGGAAATGTCAGGGTATCGATATTAGGAAAATGTGACTTTTGGCAATGGAAACAGATTTAGCGAATAAACAATGATGTAGGCTACCGGATCCTACTTCTACTTCACACACACACCTGTGTGAACTTAGAGAGAGGTAGTTACTCCAGTGTCAGGTGAGTGTAGGCTATTTCACAACTTATCTGAATAGACTGGATGTGTTGAATACCGCTGCATCATGTGCGCTGCCTGGTGTACCAACACAGACATCCCGGCATTATGTAGGCTACGCTGACAACGCTGATATGAGTGTGATGAGAGCTCTCGCAATAGCCAAGAAGTTCCCAAGGAATCTCTCCATCTCGTCGTGGTCATGGATGTGCCGGTAATTGTTTACATCAGTTGTGGACATGAGACGCTCTCAATGATGTCATCTCACAGCGCCCTCTTCTTCTACGGGTGTTCTTTTGCATTTTTATTTTTATTATTATAAACAATAATGAATGGAAACATGCATAAATTCGCATTTTCTTTTGCGCATTTTCACAAAATTCGCTTTAAATTTGTGGTACATTTGGATGGAAACCCAGCTATTGATAAAGACCTGATAATCCTGGCAGGCTGATAGAGAGATGTGAGTTACAGATAAATTAACAAGCAGTTGAACTGGAAACAGGTTCTCAGACTTGGAGGGAGGCATCAACCATTTGGTCGAAAGAGAGACAGCAACCATGAATGATTAGAAATGATGCATAAATAATGTCACCAATTCCTTCAGGAGCTTAGGGAGTTTGTAAATGAGTATTCCTTGCCATAGTTCAGTGTATCTTGCAATAAAATTTTAACTTTGGTAGGTAAATTTGAGGGATGGCAGAAGTCAGTAGCCAGTCGATATCCTGGAAGTTGAATGTTCTCAAGATACTAATCCTGTGCTCTGAAATCAGATTTAGCAGGTAGTGCGTATTCCTAGGACCAGTACTGGTACAAAAAAAATCCTTGTTGGCTTGAAATATCCAGTCACACATGATTGTGGTTAGGTAAAAAATTACAAGAAGTTTTAGTGCAGCTTGTTGGCTATCCAAAGTAAATGCTGATTGAGAAGACAGTTTCAAAAAAAAAAAAAAAAAAATTCACCAATGCTTGAACCAATATTAAAGGAAGGTCATTTGTTGAAGCAGTTGTTTGATTTGTTGCCGTAATTCAGATTTCATATATATATATATATATATATATATATATATATATGTATGTATGTATAGTCAAGCCGAGCATAAACTCTGTATGTACTTTAAATGTACTTTGCATGTTATGTAAAGTACCTGCGTAAAATACTTTGTGTAGATACTTAAAGTCTGTAAAGTCATGCAACTACATTGACTTTTGGTTTCACATGGGACAAACAGTGGTCTCCTGGTTAAAGGTCCATGTTTGATTGACCCATCCACTGAACCTCCCATCCACCCTCTACGCACACTTTCTCACTCTTTATACCTAATTCGTAACCACCACGACAAATGATCTTCATTAACTTTGCATAGGCATTGTTTTTGTGTTGCCAGCACATAACTTGAACATATTTTGTGCCAACCACAACATAATGCATTGTTAAGAGATTGTGTCCATATAATGTATTTCTGTGAGACTGGGCTGGAAATCCTTGATGGATTGTTCATTTTTAACCTATGAGACAGCAAAGGAGAACAGAGACTAATACTTGACCTAGTTTTAAACCACATTGTTGTCTAACAAACGGCAACTGTGACCTGGAAATGATGTTGATATACTACTAAATAGACTTGCTCAGTACATTTTAGGGGAAAATTAAATGCCTAGACATTTTTTCTCTGGGTGAACACTTTCTCATCCCAACTTGTCAAGTACTGTCGCTTAGTCAATGGACATACACGTCAAAATATGATGTGCTAGGTATCCTCTTGCATTAGCTTGAACGTTCAGGGATGGCATGTCAATTTATGCTTGTTACATGCATTGTGTCTTTTCAAAATGCATTTACATTTTCAAAAGACATGTATAGTTTCTGCTCATTAGATGCATAGTCTTTCTCAAAAAACTTACAACGGAAGTAAAACACTTCAGTTTTAGGTTTGCTTCATTAGTTTTAGGCAATAAAAGCATTGGTTAGGTCTAGAAAAAACCCCATTGTGGTTTGGCTTAAAATAAGTATGGTTGTTACTTTCATCATGTAACATCACATGACATACCTCATAATATAGCCTATGTGACTAGTGTAGCATGCTACATACTAGCACAGACATTGTAATCAAAATAACCTGACTTTTGGTTTCACACTGGAAAAAAAACAGTGGCCTCCCAGGTGAAAGTCCAGGGTTAGTTTGATCCATTCACCTCCTCTCCCACCCTATACGGACTTTGTGGCTCCTTATACTATGGTAGTTGCTGGCTGCATCACAAAGAGACAATAACAAAATAAAAATCAAACTTCCCAGACAAAAAAATACTAACATTTTGTGACATTATTGCAAACAAATTGATTCTCAGAGTTGTACAAAATTGACATTTTTTGTGAAATTCTAACACATTACAATGAGGGGGGGGGGTTCCCAAACGAATCCTGCTTAGGGCCTCCAAACTGAATCCTGCTTAGGGCCCCCACAAGTCTAGGGTCCTCCCTGCTGGTGTGTATCATACCAGCATGAAGGGTGTCTCCATACATTGGTGTCTGATACTGAAATCCACTGGCAAAACACCATGTTTGATGAGTTAGGAGTGAGAACAGGCTAGGTGGTCAGGTGAAAGATGGGTCTTCATGACACTGATTAGTGTAGTGTTCATCCAGTATATTGTAGGGCTGATACATATATTTTCAGGATAACTTTACCAATACTCTGCAGATTGTTAGTCCCTTTAATTTAGCTGATTTTGCCTCCATGCTGGGGTAGAAAAGCTTCTGAAACAGCATTTAGACATGAGAAGCTTTAACATTCAACTAAAGCCTGGATTTACAAATCCAAATGGGGTCATCAGTTCTTTTAAAACAGAGTCAAACCATTTCTTCAAAAACTGTCAGCTTCCCCTTCTGTGGCCTATTTTCAGATATTTTTGTACCCTGCACTTGATATGTTAAAAAGTACATAATAGATATAGTGGTCTAATGGTGACTGAGTCCTGGGGATTGCTTTTGTTTGTAATGCAACTATTAATTAGCATTCCCCATATTACTGACTGTTTGCAGACAAGGCCTGCCAAACTTATTATGTTTCCCACCAGCATTAGTATTATAATAATTCCCTGATGAGGCAATATTGTAGCTTTTAATAGTCAGTGTTTACACCACATTTGTTGCCAAAGGACAAAAAGTAAAAACTGCTGATAATGATTGGTTCTGGCAACAGCAAATGCTTTTATGTAAATGCCTGTCCCTAAAATGTGACCTGGAAACAAAGGCAACTTAGTGGTGAGTGTGCAGCTAAATGCATTAGTGGATCAATTAAACACTAGTCTTCCTCTGCTTGGGTTGCTATAGCAACTGACCTGCAAATGCAGTGAAAAGGGATGGAAAGGAGTGCACACTGAAAACCCTCGCTACATGCTTTCAATTTGTCTTCATCAGGAGAACAAATATTACTGCTTAGGCCTGATTTACATAATGGTGCCTGCTACCATCTATCTCGTACAAATAATGTAAAGCCACAGCTTGAATATGACACAAAGATATAATATTATTATGATTTATATAATGTTTGTTGAAATTTGCATCACATTGTGGTGGGATTTTAAAAGTCTGATGGGATTCTTGGATTTATTTTATTTTGATAGCACAGGTAAAATTAGTAAAATTACATGGTTTTAGGTCCAAAGGATTTAATTGCTACTTAGCCTAATAGCTGTACCAGCTGCTATCAGGTCATGACATATCTGAATGCACTCAAGAAAGAGATACAGGCCTTAGTTCTGTCTGCATCGGAAACTAGATCAAAATACTTTAGGGATGGAGGTTATCATACATGTTCATAACTAAAAGTCATTGTGCATGCTTCTGTAGTACTCCACACAGGGATCCATATATCTACCCAAGTGCTCAGGACGGCTCATATTATGCAAGACCTGCCCTCTTGAGAACGGTAACCAGTGGAAAACAACAAATGACAACCTGTGACCGAGAGAATTAAAAGCTATTGCCTCACTGAGTATAATAACTTTTTTTAATCCAATAAATCATGAGGCCTCATAACCATGCTCACAAATATTTGTTCTGTAGTATTATTAGTGTACAGAAGCCTGTGAAAAAAAGCTCAGTGTAAATTACTTAACATCTATCTCTCCTTCAAAATCACTGCAGATTTTTTGTATGTTTTACAAAGTAATTTTTTTTTCTACATTAATGACCGATGTAAGGACACAAACGTGTTGAATCCAGTGAATGTAACATATCAGCATTCTAAGGAATACTAAGAAGGTCAATGACAATGAATTCAAGTTGTGACAGAAAATGAAAACAGGAAAAACATGATGTAGGCATGGACATTTCCAGTTCCCTCTCTGTCAGCTCCAATAAATGTGCATTAAAATTAAATGTGTGATAAATTTGTGCTAGATTTAGGCTCTATGGTATGGCTCTATGCTGTGTGGCTGCGAGTCACTTATCGGGATGTCAAAAATTAACTCAGCAGTCTGTAAACTTTCCTCCTGCTGACTAAAAATAGCATCCTGCTAGCCATTGTACAGGCACTGCAAGACAAACTGGACGACCTCTGTGCCGCATCAGTTTCTAATGGGATACCAGGAACTTTAATATCCTTTGATTCACCAAAACGTAGCTAAATCCTGGACAGCTCCATTCAACTGTTTCTCTATATGCAGATCTGACAGAGCAAAGTACTCCGGTGAGAGAAGGAGAGGAGGTGTGTGCTTTAATAAGGACTGGTGTGACTGTGGAAATGTGAGGTGTTCCTGCAGTGTATCACTGCTATTTGTCATACCGAGATGGCTGCAGAGGTGCCGCTGCTTGTATTTGGTAGGAGGGGCGACCATGCCGTCCTCTTTCTAGAGTCAGGATGTGTGGACAGTATATCATTCCACAACCACAACCATCTGGAAATGCTGACAATTATAAAGCAGCCAACAATGTAAGAAGATGCAAAAATGCCTAAATTACAGTGCACAAGTTAAAGGACCTAATGGGATCACATTTCACTGGAGTTGTACTCATGTATTATTCCGTATGATTGATTGATTGATTGATTGATTGACAAAAAACACACATGTCATTTTAAAACAAATATAAATATTGTGTGCAGAAATATGGGCCAAGCCTGAATAGTCATTTATTACATTCAGTTTTTAAGGTCAAATGCCTTTTTTTTCCTTTCTTTCCACACTTTTTGTAAATACATATAGTTAAGATATTGATCTGGAAAAAAATGGCTATGGCAAATCCAAATACAGTAAAAGACAGGACATGATACAAACTTTAGCCTTGCTTACTATAGCCAGATGCACTACATGTCCGTCCACCACACTGACTCTCTGGTTTGCTACACAAAGGGTAGTTTCCTGCACTAATGCCAAACGTTGGCGCTGCAAATTTCTCCAATAGAAATGGAGTTCCTGGGATGAACTGCGCTCTTACCATGGAGCTCTCATAATACACTACTGACTTTTAGTCTTTTGGAGTTTGGTCAAAAACACACAATAGCCTGTTTTGGACTCCAAACCCAAAGGTTAAAACCTAAGACCTGTTTATTTTTACTCAGGACATGTGTCTGACTTAAGACTAGCAAAACAATGACCATGTGCCCCAAAAAAGCCCCCGATACCAGGAGCAGTATTAGATAGGTGTTATCAAAACAATTAGTTTTAGTTTATGATAATGCTGACAGTTATTGCAGATTTTTACTTTCAAGACAAAGTCATAACAGCAAAGCCACTGAAAGAGTGTTGATGTAGTGTGTGTGTGTGTGTGTGTGTGTGTGTGTGTGTGTGTGTTTGCAGCTCCATTGCTGTGTTATACAGTCAGAAGCAGAGACATAATAATGAGAAGAATCTTGAACCAATCTTCATGTCTGTGCACAGTGGCGAGACAATGGATGTCATCTGGCAGCAAAGAGAATTTGTATTGAATATGGAGAAATGTAAGGCAATTAGGTCAGGGGAAAATGCAATTGATGGTCACATGAGCCAGTGATGCATATGCCTTCAGCACATTTGTAACTCTTCAGCTGTGAATAACTCATGTCAAGGTTGAATGCTGAGAGATTAATCATCATAAATTTGAGAGGCGAATGAGGCAGTGCAGGGATCTCTGGGAGCTACATTTAAACACAGAGACAGAAAATAAAGCTAAAGTATTATTGCTACTCATGTGGAAGCTGTAGTGCAGCGTACTGACTTCAACATTTATTAGGACTAGAAACATAAGCTAGACTGGGTTCTCTTTAGTTCTTGTACTGGTTTTAAACTCAAATCCATTTAATCATTTAATTGTACAACAGATAAATAAAAGACAGTTACTGTTAAGAGACCACTGTGTTTTTATTAAAAAAAAAAAAGTTTTACTTGTTGAAATAGCCACCCTTTACATTCAGTTTATTTCTTTATCTTTAACTTAACTAAGTATAAGACTCATTAGTTGGACACCAAGCTGAGAAATTGTAACCACAATTTAACTGTTACTGACTGCACAAATCAGGAATACTTCAAAGCTGACATTGGGCGAGAGGCGGGGTAGACTATCACAGGGCAAACAGAAGGAACAGGTCACCCCAAAATCAAAAATACTAGGGATGCATGATTATATCTGCATGTCATCAATATCGGTATCAGAATTGGCCATGCTTTTTTCTTATTTTGCACAATGAATGAATATTACATACACTGAAAAGTATTGTATATCATGTCTCCATCTGCTGGTGGGCCATCATGATTAGGTGGGGAAAAAAAGCAGAGATATCAAAATTGGTAATAAGTTGTTATATATCAGCATATCGGATATCGGAGAAAATAATTCAATATCGTGCATCCCCAAAAAATACACATTTTTCCTCCTACCTGTAGTGCTACTTCTCAGTCTAGATTAAGTGTTGGAGTGTTGGCTGTAGAGATTTTTGCCTTTTCTCCGACATAATGAAACTAGATGGCACTTGTGCTTGTGGTGCTCAAAGCACCAAAAAAATAAATAAATAAATAAAAAAATTAAAAACTGTCTCTCTGTATCTCTGTACCATGACCTGGTTACTCAAGATAATCCACAGACCTTGTTGTGACACAGCAGTTCATATGATAAACTAATAACATAACGTCCTTAACATAAAGTTACAGAAGTTAGGTTTAGGCAAGTAAAGCTACTGTGGTTAGGTGTAATAAAAAAAAGACATGGTGAGGACGTACCTTAAAATGACTCAAGTTTACATGGTTGCAAACACCAACCTCCTGGGGGAAAGCCCTGCGGGAAAGTCTTGTGTTTTGTGACCCACCAATCACCCTAACCTACCTCCTAACTGGATCACTTGGGACCGCTTCCTTCTTTACTCCTGTCAGTGCACTGGTCACATGATCACAGCCTTCCAAAATGGGTGGGTTATGCATGAATTACTGGCTCATCATTACATGGGGTGTGCGCGAATATTGGTACATTACTTTTTGTAGGAAAACTGACAGTGCACAAGGTCAGCTTAGGCAGTTTCAGCTATTTGTTTTCCTACCAACCATCACCCACCCACCGTATCACTGCTCAGGGAGAAGGGTACATCTAGTGCAGGGGTAGGCAACCTGTGGCTCCGGAGCCACATGTGGCTCTTTAGCCCCTGTCCAGTGGCTCCTTGAGCCTTTGAGAAAAGAAGTCTATGGAAATTCATTCTATGAATCCAAATGTTGCTGAACCTGGATAGCAGTGGCTGGTTAGCTATGGATGCCAAATCCAAAAAAGTAAATTGAATAAAATAGAGAATGTAGTAGTGCGTGGGCAGATTTGTTTGCTCTCACTGCCAGCTCTGCAAAATTTAAGTACCAGATAATTATTAGTGCCCTGCACAGTGGCCACCTTGTGGTAAAACATATTAACAAATGCTTATTTAGACCATAAGTATACGCTAATTTAGACTTAATAGGCTATTTACCTTGATTATAAGGCTCAAACATGTTTTGTGGCTCCACACAGATTTTTTCAAATTATTTTTGGTCAAAAATGGCTCTTTTAATGGCAAAGGTTGCAGACCCCTGATCTAGTGCTAGCTCACCTAGCACCACTGAGCTAGCTAATGTTACAGCTTTGCCGAGGAACCATTAATGTTTACATCTTGAGCTGTCACAGGCACGAGCCTCTCGTCCATGAGTAGTTGCACGCTTCCTTCCGTGCATTGCTACGGTTGGTGGGTATAGTTTGGTAGAATGAAAATAGTTCCTACATGAAACTGCTCACATCATGGTGTGTAGGTTATCTTGAGTAACCAGGTCCTGATTCCTAGAAAGAGACATTGCTGTTGGATTTTTCCAATTTTTTTTTTTTTTTTGGTGTTTTGAGCACCACAAGCTGAGTGTAATCTATTTCTATTATATTGGAAGGAAGGCGGACATCTTTACGGCCGATATCTCCAACACTTGGAAACTCACACCAAAACAATCTAGACTGAATAATAGCACTACACGTGAGAGGAAAAATATGTATTTTTGATTTGGGGGTGAACTGTTCGTTTAATGGGATAATTGGCCCTGTTTACATACATTTACATCATTTAAATGGTATTTAGCAGTAGTATTCCAAAGTCACAGTTTGACTAATGTCTTTTAGAAGTGTAAAGTGTGTTTATTCCTAGTACACTAACAGTCAGAGGAATGCATTGACTGCATTAGTACAGTGTATACTCTGTAGAAACACATAACTTTGAGGTGGGCATAAAAATGAAATGTCAGCTCCTCAATGCCTTAAAGAAATGAACATGACCAATAAGAGGGAGATTTTCTGCTCATCTTAATGTGCCAAAGATTATATACAGTATAAGACCTGTGCAGCACTTAGTAAGTAGGTCCTTCCTTAATGTGCCATGTTGTATCTCTTTATGAGTAGGCAGTTCTTTCTACATATTGATCTGGTGTTAAATAATCATTATAGGCTCCAGACTTAATGATTAGTGGTGCTGTAAGTGAACCATTTTTTTCTCTGGGTGACAAAAGTGGCTTTGAATCCTCATCCTTGTATCTCCCCTGTGTTTCTGGTGGATACATTAAGATTTATTCCAAGGAAAAGGGGAGGGACCTTTCAGTCCGATTCATTATAGCAATGTTATTTAGCACTTGTGTTCAGTGCGGTAACAATGAAATCCATTGTTTAAGCAAATGCAGAACAGCTAATGAATCTTGTGGGTGCATTGAATGGCTGGATCTGAACACTGTCACGGTTGGTTATTTGGTGCGCCTACTTAAAATGCGTCAAAGGACCAAAGTATGCTAATTGTAATGATAAGTTCCCTGCAATTTTGTCTCTGAGGATGAGATAATTTTCTCAAACACAGCGCCCTTCAGATAATTCTGTGGATGGAGTGTCTCATCTCAGCTGAAGTACAGGGGTCATTAAGTGTTGTTGTGGGGAGCTAACAGTGGGGATGGACCTAAGCCCCCCAACCCCCTCCTCTCCTCCCCACCATCACTTCTACACATACAGTTAGTTCTTCCATTGCAGTGCCTGTGCCACTAGAGCTACTTGGGTGTAGTATTGTAGAGAAGTCTACAATTTATTGCAATTTTCTATATTTGGATTTTAACAAGACTCAAAAAGAGTAATTCACGTAGAATCTTATATAAGAATGTGACAAAAAATGTCTTAACTTTTCCATTAGGGCAAGATTTTTCAAGATACTACCATTGCCAAACCACTCCATTGTGTTACCACTAATAAGGCCCTTATAACAAAGGCAAACAACAAAGACATGTTGGTGCCATGAGTGCCATCAATTCATAAAGAGAATCTATTTTTCCTTGGGCGAGGGAGTATTTATTGCACCTCCAGTCTGGGGAGTGGAGTGCAGAGCGCTCTGCTAGAGGCCCAAATGGATTTTCAACTATGGACCCTAAACCTTTCAAACCACAACGCTGCTGAATAGCAGTTAGAGGTTGCCATGCCAACGCCATCTAGAGGGACATTTCAGCTGCATCAGAGAGAAAGCTTGGCCAGATGTCTTCAACAATTTGCTCTGAAAAGATTCACCATCCGCCATGCTCATTAGACAGCAGCAATCAGAGGAACAGGGAGATACGTGGCTTTCCTGTCTGGATGGCACGTTTCTCCATCTCTCTCCCACCTTTAGAAAAAAAAGAGAAGATGGCCAGTAAAACATGGCAGTCTCTCAGATGTGCAGCCTGATCTACTGGCTGTTTCTGGTGTATATTTTCTAAAATATTTATGTCTTATTTCTGCATGTGTGACATGCCCAGTTCAGTGTGCAGCTGACACGCTCTGACAGTGCAGAGAGGCATCTGGCCAACACAGAAGAGAGCAAGCAACTTTGTGAATTATTAATGGTATAAATCAACACCTGTGGTGTGGCTGACAGTTTGCAGAAGCAGGGAGGCTGCTGCTGTTGGCCTTGGGAAAGCTCTCTGACCAGCCAGGCCAGCAGCTAAGCTGCCCGGCATGGAGTCAATTAACAGACGGACTACACCAAAAATACTGGAATTTAATGTCACATGACAACTTATTTTCTCCTGTAATCTAAACGTCCTCATGGCTTGTAAATTACACAGGTTAATATATTTTTGCAGAGATGTCAGTTAAAGTGAAAAGATTCCTCTTTTTTTAAGTGACTCTAATTTGAATAATTGCAATGCTTAAATATGTATTTAATGACATAAAAAAATCTGTTCATCATATGCCATGGGGGACTATATCTGTTAGCTTCTGCTTTCATTGTTGTGTCAGTCTATAGTGTCATAATTATGAGTCTTTTTCAGATCTTACCTGTATTTTTATAAGAAAAAAAATATTAAAATCATGTTTTAAAACTCTTACAAAGACACCCAGTTTTCCTTCCTAACAAGGCTGGATTACCAACAATTCAGACTGAGCAAATACACTGAAGTATTATTATGGCCCCAAAGGCCCCTGCTTCATCATTTACTTTGTGGTCAATTGTTCTGTCATATGCACCAGAGTATAAGAAAGACTGAGGTAGGCTATGTGAACATAGGTAGTTTACGTTATTCAGTCCGGTCTCTCTGGTCTAAAAGTGGTTATGACATAAGCTTTGGAGAAAATCTGACCTTGACAGAATGGATATAAAATATGTTTTAATTAAGTAATTTAATTTAAAAATCTGTTGTTATGATTAGAAATCCATGGCATCTTGCAATGTTATCAAATTAAACACATATTTGAAATAAAATTAGAAACACAACCCAGTCAGATGGTTTTGGTGGGTTGCATGTAAAAAGACCAACCCTATAGCCAGACAGACACACCAGTTTATCTCTATAAACAGGTTCTGCATACGCATGTTTGAATGATGATAAATAGTTCAAGTGGAGAGGTGGCACCATAGACTATATATAAAGATGGACAACCAACACATTTGAGCTCCACACCTCATCAAATATCAACATTTGATCATGGACTTTCCACATTGAGATATGATGTGCAAAGTACCCTGGATGCGTTGATTGTTGACATTCTGGGATGCTGTGTCAACTTCAGTCTGTTACATGCATTGTCTTTTTTCAAAATACACTTTCATTTTCACTTTCATTTGTCTTTAATAAACACACTACGTCGGTGTAGCACTTCAAATTGATTATTTTTCTCCTTCAAAATCTAATGGACATGGTTGTGTTTAAGCAACAAAAACACGTACTTTGGTTTAGGAAAAACGAACAAGGTTTGACCAAGTGAAAGTCGATGGTTGTTGGACCCATCCACCATCCCTCCCACCTGCCCTACTTCCGCCCCCTTAAGTTACATTGTTGTCCCGCCACATTCCTCCCTGACAACACCGGGCACCATTTAACATAACAATGACTGGTCATGTATCATGCTGATGTGTAAGGACAGTGCCACAATTGACGACTTTAGAGTGAGATCGGGATGCGTAAAGATTTGGAACACTTAGCTGAGTACATTTTAAATGATCTGAATTGATGTCCACATATCTGTTTATAGAGATTAGTCGCAATGATGGAAAGGAAAGTCTTGGCCCTGATAACTGCTGGCTACACCAGATTAGCCTGAAATATTGGCCCTTTCCCTGAGAGTCTTTATTATTGTCAGACGATGGGTTCCAAGACTGTATTACTTTTTTTTAAAACAGCTTTTCAGTGACTACATTTAATCATGTACAGATTCCACAAGATCTCAAAGACTGAAATCCATTCCAATGTAACTGTGCAGGTCTACCACAGATAAGATTGCAGCTTGTTTATCTCAGACTGTATCCTGGACCAGTCTGTAGGATTTTAAAACCATAGCTTACAAAGACAAGGTAGAGGCTAAAAAGCAGTAAGGGTTCAAGAGTTCTGTAACTACAACATTGTTCAACCCTATGGGCCCGAACGACGCATAGTGTGTCCAAATTCACACCTGTTGTTCTCTATGGTTTTTCTCTTGTCAATAGTCCAATGTTTTCACAGTGGAAAAAAAAAGATAAAGTTACACTAAAATTATGTATAACAAAGCTTTCATACAGCTTTGCACACACATTACTCTTGGATGGATTACTCGCGAATGCAGGCTCGCACAGAAATGCCACACATATCACATGAAAGTGCAGGACCACACACATCATTGTGCTGTCATCCCATCACGCTATAAATACAGATCAATTGTCTACAAAATAAAAACCTGATGAATTTATTTACAATCCATTATACAGATCTTGTTATCAGTCACTTCATATAGTGAGGAATATCGTATCTTACCACGTCTTAGGCTTGCGTGTGTTTCTCCCTGTCTATCCACATTTGTAGTCCGGCTTTCAAGATGCAAATATCTCCATATTGTCCAGTTGACACTCCATCAAACTTTGTATGGCAAGACTACTGTAGCCTAATTATGCATGCGTGACAGGGCCGTAGTCACCATATACATTGAGGGGGAAACACCCCCATCATGGTTCTTATATTGCCAGATTCCAGAGAGTCTCCCCTCTTCATATATGGCAGAATATGGCATTTTCCAACTTGCTATGCTGAGATACATGTAAAAATGTAAGAATTTAGTCACACAGATTAGTTTTTTTCATTGATATAAAAATTGATATAAAATACAGGCACATAGAAGGACATGGAATGATTGCAAATCTGGTTAGCCCAGATTGTCCTGAAAAAAAAACAAGATATAGCATGTGTATGTAGCCTTTATAATGACTGTGATATGAGCTTAAAAGTAAAGGCAGTAAAAATACCCCAAAAAGGCCTAGGGCCCATAGGGTTAAAATTTCAAAGTATCCACTACATAATAATGTATAAAGGCAACATACCTGTGCTTTGCAGAAATGTACACTACTAACATTTTTCTGCCAACTGGTTTGACTGATTGCCAGGCTAATGTCACATATTGGCTAAGCGATAACCCCTTAAAGGGATAGTGCACCCAAAAATGAAAATTCAGCCATTATCTACTCACCCTCATGCTGAGGAAGGCTCTGGTGAAGTTTTAGAGCCCTCACATCCCTTGCGGAGATCGGCGGGGGGAGCGGCTAGCACACCTAATGGCAGACGGCGCCCCAGACTAACGTCCAAGAACACAAAATTGAATCCACAAAGTATCTCCATACTGCTCATCCGTAGTGATCCAAGTGTGCTGCAGCCCCGACATAAAAAGTTGTTTCGAAAAACGTCATATGAACTCTGTTTTTAGCCTCACTGTAGCCTGTAGCTCTGACTGCTTCTCTGTGCTCCGCGCTCACGTGTGCGCGCTTGCGCGAGACCAGCGAAAGCATGAGCTTTGCTTACCCATGTTTACATCACGTGACACGTGCACTGTAGGGAGAGACAACAGTAACCACAGTAGCTAAAAGATAATTTGCACTACGGTCTTTTAGCAAAGGACAGCCCAACATGTCTGAAGACTTTGAAATTGAGGAGGAACAGCATTTCTTTGTTGAGCCGTATTTGTTTGAGCCCGAGTATACGGACGAAGAACTCAGGCTGCTGGACGAAGCAACCGCCGCAGCTCATGAGCCTCAGCCAGCCGCAGAATACCAGAGTCGAGCACTGGAAACCTGGTGGTGTAGTTGTTTCAAATGCAAAGCAATGCCAACGGATGAGGAAAGTCTTTGCTGCTCAGACTGGGAATTGGCGATGCCTGCACTTGAGAATCTGGACATCAGTACTGACAAGACTGCTGCTCTTCAGAGAACACCGATCACCCTGAGCGCGCACACGTGAGCGCGGAGCACAGAGAAGTAGTCAGAGCTACAGGCTACAGTGAGGCTAAAAACAGAGTTCATATGACGTTTTTCGAAACAACTTTTTATGTCGCAGCTTCAGGACACTTGGATCACTACGGGTGAGCAGTATGGAGATACTCTGTGGATTCAATTTTGTGTTCTTGGACGTTAGTCTGGGGCGCCGTCTATCATTAGGTATGCTAGCCGCTCCACCCGCTGATCTCCGCAAGGGATGTGAGGACTCTAAAACTTCACCAGGGCCTCCATCGGCATATGGGTGAGTAGATAATGGCTGAATTTTCATTTTTGGGTGCACTATCCCTTTAAGCTTCCCATTAGACACACACTACACACATTGACGCAGATGATTCAGAGTCAGAGAGAGAGAATTATCTTATTTAGTTACATTTGAAAATAATACAACCTGAGTCCAAGCCAATCCCAAAGCCATTTGGGTGGCTAAACTCCATCTTAAAGTCAAAGACACCTCAGGCTTCAGTATCTGTCATGTTGTATGTGCAGTGGCCTGTTGAGCAGACAGTAGGTGTAAATCAAACACAACAGCATACACCTAGTAATATACAGTACATGGCACTACAGGCCATTGTCCTATGGGACTTGGTTTAGCAGAATCAGATCCTCTGGTTTGAGGATCCACAAGCAATCCAGACATGCACTGACCTGGAGTCTGATCATTGTGAAGGCATAAACCCATAAACTGTGTGTGGGGAAGGGGAGACACAGGAAACACTCCATGTTTAATGGGACGCAGCTCTTCACAGATTCTGATAGGCTGTTTGATGCATAGAGAATGTGCCAACCAAGTCCTGCACATTAAGACGACACAGCACAGAGTGAAATGGACTGCTCCATAAAACACACTGCTCCTCACACACAGACGGTGGCAGTAAAGTTGATCAGGAAGCACTCCAGCTCTGCAGAGTGACACCCACAGTCTCCCTGTGGTGATGTTGCAGAGTGAAGGATGGCCCTGAAGCTGAGCTCTGACACATTAGGCTGACTTCAGCTCACCCAAGGCCTCTTCCTGCACCACTGACTCAATTTGCAATACTGCAAAGTCTGCAATTTTTTATTTAGCTTTTTTTCCCCAAAGCAATAGAAGACATTTGTCTGAGATTGTGTAAATATAAAGGACCGATTTCAGAGGAAAGCATCAGAATCTGTTGGGCTGGTCCTCTGTATATTACAGATGTGAACTGTGATGTGGATGGTTAAGTGGAGGACATGTTTTGGGGAATGATATAACAAACTAATGTTCAAATTTCTGTTATCCATCTGTCATGTTAAAGAATCATTTCTGGTTTATTACTCCTTGCTTCTTATTTTCCAACTCATTTTCATCCCCAGGTCATCGAATACTGACACTTTGTCACGCCCCTTGGTGTCTCAAAACGATGCAGATGGCACCCTATAGTATCTCTATGTGATGCACAGCTGAAGCATACTGTAACATGTGGTTGATGTTGTTAAACAGTTGCGGTTGGGTTGAGGCAAGAAAAATACTTGGCTGATTTTAGAAAAAAGATCATGTGTTGGATTCACAATAGGTATGTTTGTTACATAACCTAATGTGAAGTTATTTTAAAAAAACGTTGACATAGGGTTTCACATAAACTGAGGTCCACTGGGTGAAAGTCTGGTTTTGTTTGACCCATCTATCTCCCGCCCCTCCCACCCATTGATAGGTTACTGAAGGGTTCAACCAGGCACAGGCCCAGGGGCCCAAGGTGTCAGGGGCCCCCCCTGATCTTCAATTGCAAATTGTCATTCAAATTAACACATACAAACCAGGAAACAACTCAAAATGACCACAAAGAGACAAAAAAGAGACCAGAAAGAGATGGAACTGCAAAAAGATACAAAAGAACTACAAAGACGACACAGAGTCATAAAATCACAACAAAGCAAAACAATATGACCAAAACAACAACAACACAAAATTACCTCAGAAAACAGAATACAGCCAGTAAAAAAATGAATTACCTCAAAGAGAACATGAGACATAAAACAACCACAAGGAGACACAAAACAACTTTGAGACACAAAATTACCTCAAAGAGACACAAAACAACGACAAGGAGACACAAAATGACCACAAAGAGACACTAAGCCACCACAAAGTCTGTGTGTCTTCTTACTTTGTAGGAGAGGTGATGGGGCCCTTTGCATTTCTGTGTCCAGGTGCAATGTGTTTTAAAGCATCACTTTGTTAACTGCTATCAGTTAGCCATAATAAAAAATAAATTAGCTTGTGTTTTTGTTAAAAAAAAAAAAAAAAAAAGACCAGCCTTAAGCCTGTTAAGACCATTTATTGTCATTTTTC
The DNA here is from genome assembly GCF_006386435.1 of Epinephelus moara. Taxonomy (NCBI): domain Eukaryota; kingdom Metazoa; phylum Chordata; class Actinopteri; order Perciformes; family Serranidae; genus Epinephelus; species Epinephelus moara. The sequence goes on from NC_065513.1 coordinate 5,562,259, forward strand.
TATTAGGTGGTTTCTGTGTCAAAAAACAAAACGACAACAACAACAACAACAACAAAAACATAATTAAGTATCCTATCTTTTTTTTTGGCTAATTATTTATTAGTGCATTCAGTGATTCATTTAGAAATGCATTTCCTATACTGCATCCTTTTCCATTTCAGTTACCCAATCCTGAAAAGTAGGTGCTCAGGTTCTTTTAAGTTCCTAATAAACCCACTCATAATTTTAGGAATGAAAAGTGAATGAAAGTGAAATGTGCATAAAGACTAGAGAAATAACTTCAGACTTCAGGCAGCATAAGTACACAGTGTACATTTTTAGAGCCATGAAAGGAAATGCTGGGAAACTTTGCTGTGTGATTTTAAACACAAACTGATGGCATTTATTTTACCAAGCTACATTCCTCCTGACAAACAAACTCTGAGTGACTTTTGATGAAGTGTCCCTGTATAAAAATATTTCAGCACAGCAAACAGCATTATGTGATGTAGAACATGTGGTTTAGTTGTGTTGAGGGTCTGTGAATGATGTGACCCCTGCAGCCACCCTGCACTCACACTATGGGTGAAGCACTTGTAGCTCATAGTCACCATGCACAGCAGACAAAACCAAAGGGAATGTAAAGAGCTACGCTGAACAGATCGCTGATAAAAGTAGTCAGGCGTAGTTATTCTCTGATATTGATGTTACAAGTTAACCTTATATCACTGGGAAGCAAAGAATGTTAAGAAGTTTGGAGTCTCTGTACTGAATGAGGGCTGAATAGCAGAGCTTGGAATAATGTTAAGAGAAGGAGCAAGGCCAGAAACAGAACACATTGGCAAGTATAAAAAAAGAGGATAAAAGAAGTACAACACATCCTCTGCACATCTTTTCAGTGGGCACTGTTTCTTAAGGCTGCTAATGGACCGATGAATGCAGCTGCATCAGACCACAGGCAACACAGTACTATTCCTTTCACATGATTGGTGCATTATTAGTATAAAAGATTTGCTCAAGTTCATCTGAAATGCATTAGGAGAAAAAACCATAAAACAAAGCTGCTTAAGTAATTAAAATAAACCTTGAATTAGAAACTTTTTTCTTTGGACTACAACCAGATGTAGCCTATTAATGGTCCATGCAGGGATCGAGCATATTAGCCAGCCACCCTCTAATATTAGTGATGGGAGGTAGCATGTTAAGACCCACTTCCTCCCTCCAGCCCTCCCCCTCTCTGTTGACTTTCCTCTGTTTCTAATCAAGCCTTTGTCTCAACTCTACTGAGATAAGAGTCTGAATAAATTGTCAGCTCCTGCTGTTTATCAGCTCCAGTGTTTCGCTCCATGTGTTTGTCAGCACATCATTAGGGGCTGGCGGACGGCTAATTAGTTGTTTATTCAGTAGGCTGATTAGAAGTTGGATTTGCATTGTGTTACACCATGGGATCCATGCAGAGATGCTGTGCTCTCAGCTGGAGCTTTGAAACTCATTTCCTCCTCTCATTCTGTTACAGAAAGCAAAACTGTAGAAAGTTATGAGCCAGTGACAGATCACTGACAGACTCACTGAGACCGTTTCAACAGCAACAGGGCAACAACTTCATTTTCAATACCTTTATTCTTTGACTGGACTTTTATAATAATTTTGCAGACCTTTGAATCACTCAGTTTCTGATTATTTTTGTGCAACTTCACTGCAGTTTATGCTTCTTATGAAATCATCACTTTTAGATTTGAGACTTATTTTCCAAATATCAAGCACCAAAAGTGGCCCATCCCTCATCGGCTTACAAGACAATCGAGACATAATAAACAGAAGCAATACTATAATGAGTGAAAGAACAAATTAAGTTCACTTCTATGCAAGTCAACGTAAAAAAAAAAGTCAAGTAAAAAAATGTCAAAGCAAATATAAACACAATCTTCCTCCTTAGACATTACAGCTATAAAACAAACACGAAGCCACATCAACGCTAATACATTTTCATTTCAAAACGGCTTTTTGAAACAAAAATAATCCCTCTATGCAGGAGTCTTAGCACCATATAAGAATTAATCTGTATCCAGTCTAACACGCCTAAAATTGCTTGTCACACAACCATTCACATATGCTGGGCATGCACATACCAGTGAAAACAGAAGCAGATTATCTACTCTGCGGTTGGCTGCTTGGTTCACGCTGTTCTCATGCACTGTTCATACGTGATCCTAGGAAAAGTAATGTACCCAAATTCGAACATATCTCATGTAATCATGAGCCAGTTATTTGTGCATAACCCACTTATTTTGGTATGCGATGAATGCGCTGACGGAAGTAAACAAGGAAGCAGTCCTGAACAGTCTGTATGGAGGCAGGTTGGGGGGATGGATGGGTCACAAAACCACTGACTTTCCAGCGGTACTTCCCTCTGGAGTTGCGTGCTCTGAACCATGTAACCTTTGAGTGAGTAAACTTTATATCAATTATGTAACTTTAAATAATTTATGTTAAGTTTACCGAAATTACCTAACTTTACGTTAAGCACATAATGTCATTCGTTATGGTACTAATTCTAAAGTTATCATACCAACTCTTGTGCGTGTGCATTTTTGTAGGATAGGATCATACGAACCATTGTAGTAATATTAGTAGTATATATTGCTTAGTTACAGAAAATACTATGGAAATTGCAAAAAGTAAGACCAGAGATTCTTTGCTTTAACTAGGTGGAACTGTTACTGAAAGTAACATATAAGGCGGTTAAGGCAGTGGAAACACTTTTTGAGTCATTGCAATGCAAATACAGCAGCATTACAGAAGGATTATACATTGCTGGAGGAAGCCATGACAATGGAAAAGGACTATCAACACAAGGATGAAATCACAAAAGGTATGTAGACTTAACTCAAAGGTTTTGGCTTTACAAGCTGTGACACCAACAAACGTGGGTGTCTGTGTCATCATTTCCAAAAGTCTCCATTTCTGCCCGTCCAGGTAACAGGTAGAGCACTGTTTTCATAGATCTCAGTTGAAGGGGTTCCAAATGTCCAAGGAGTGTGGACGCTAGGCTTAAACACAGCAGTAGTTCAGCATTTTTAAAGGAAAATGTATTAATGTGAAGGTAGTCTGATGCACAGACTGTGCTTTAACACATCAAACATAAAGTGCTCTCCTACACTGCTGGTAGGCATTTAACACAAACCGAGCTAAGTGAAACACTTTGTCTGTAAACAGGTATGGAAGTCTACATTGATCAGACAAAAGCCCCTTTTACACTGCCTGTTCAAGGTGGGAATATCGTGCCATAATGCCGCCTCATCGTTCTTTATAAAAGGTAGGATTGTGGAATGGGAGGACAGAGCTGTCTCACATTTAAGCCTTTTAGTAACATTAATAAATGATAAATTAATAAATGTTTGTGTAAAATGGACAAATGCAGGACAGGACCATGGGCAACATGGGTGTGACGTTTTGATAACATATTATGCATACAACCCACAGCGGGAGATTTAAAAAGCAGGTAGCAGCAGTTAGCACGTAATTCAAAGAAGAGGGACAGCTGTCAGCAATGTCCACAAATTGGGAAAACATTGAGGTCTGGGAGCTCCTTACCCTTTGGACAGAGGATGAGACCAACTGCCATATAACAGGGATAGTAAATGATTGTTAATGTCATGTTATAGAACAGAATAGAACAGAATAGAACAGAATAGAATAGAATAGAATAGAATAGAATAGAATAGAATAGAATAGAATAGAAAAAACTGTATTTATCCCAAAGGGAAATTCAGCAATGTTATGCCATTGTCATTGTTTACACAGTGTTACCAACACGTATATGTCACACTAAAGGCCAACTCTGATGCGTTACGTGTCACGCCCATCACACCTCTTTTGCTTCCACGATGCCTGCATACTGTCTAAAATCACACTCTAGAGCAGCATGATGCTGCTGCTGTTTGGTTCTGTGTAAAAGTGCAAATGTGCAGTAAAGAAGGGACTTTGTAGCGGCTCTATAGCGCTACTTCTGTGTGAGAAAGCTATTGAAAACAAATCAGGACATCGGCAGACATCTTAAGGAAAAGTCTCCATCAAAGATTGTGATATAATGATGATATAAGTGCACTTCATTTTCAACCTCTCACACAGGTGATACTTAAGGCTTTCCTCTGGAATTCAGTGGAAGCATCCAGTTTTCACTGGCAGAGGTAGGATACCACATCTCAGCTGGGCTCCACTGATGAGTAACAGAAGTGAGCCACTGTTTACCTCACGCAATAACACTTTCCCATCCTGCTGGAAACAGGCTATAGGTTGGTATCATATCAAAACCAAATTGTATGTTACTTCTGCTGTTAATATAGAAGTGTATTAATTCATAAATTATAACTCCAAGCATTGCACTTCAACTTTTTTTTATTTGTCATTTCCTATAATCCCAGCATTAAATGTAAACTGTCATTCAAATCACCCTATCTGACATTATAATAAGGCACATTCTCCATACGATTCTGGAAGTGCATCAGGACATCCTTTCTGACATAAATCTCAACATTTTAGCATTTTTGATGTTGTTGCCTGCTCCATGCTCAGCTAGCAGGGGCTGCTTTTATTGATTTGTTCTCCTGCTAAGCTAATCAGGCCTGCCGTTTATGGGCCGGGAAGGCTAACAGACACTTAGAGCGCCCCAGAGACGGCAGTTTAGAGCCAAGTTGTCCACAGTGAAAGCAAGAGATAAGATTTTATTACACCTTCCCAACTTTAAATAAAACCACAGGACCATGAAAGCTGGAATGTAGCGACACAAATTCATTCCCTCCATGTCAGTCAGGTGCTGTCTTAATCTCCTTCTAAATATGACAGAGTGCCCTGTGACAGACCCCTTCCCCCCATGCATGAGGAGAGAGACATAGCTACTGTGTGTCATTGCCTGGCTTTCACTGAATTGGAATAAATGCAATTCAGATACTAAGAGTTATGTAGCATCTTACTTAGTATCTTAATTATCCTCACAGTTTCCCAATAAATCAAAAGTATATTACAACCAAAACTCAGCCTTAATTGGTATTTTTTTCTTTTATCTAAAGACAACTGAAAAACAATAAGATTACATAATTTGTCTTAATAGGACATTTAATCTGATTCAGTGATCTGCTTTGGGGTTTTTTGTTTCAAGATACTGACACTAATTGTCAATTGAAAATGTAATTGTACCAGACAGAACTGGAGTTTACACCGTAGGTTGATCTTAAAATCTATTTTTAGAGGGGCACTTCAGTAAACTCCAGGGAACTTGCAAGAGGCAGCTTAATAAAAGAAATCTGTCAAAACCTGTGCAGCTGGGGCCAAAATATTACTTTCGGTCTTTAGTATGTGTCCACTATGTCTCCAACATCCTACATTTCCTATAATGCAGGTCTTAGTAAGTTACACCCTCCCTTCCTTTTAACAACACATTCTCATTCCCAACTTGTCAAACACAGCAGATTGGTCAGAAGCCCTAAGCATCACACTATGATGCTCTAGGTACAGCTATAGTGCCAGTTTTGCACGTGTCAGTTTCTGTGTCAGGAAATGTACATTTGGCCACAAAAACTATCTTAGGTTTAGGCAACAAAACTACTTAAGGTTTGCGCAACAAGACAGTTTCGCTATCAAAACTACTGTACCTCTGGTTTAAGCAACAAGATGGTTTCGCCAACACAATGACTTCAAGTTTAGACAACAAGAAGGTTTCGACACCAAAATGACTTTAGGTTAAGGCAACAACACAGTTTCACCACCAAAACTAGCTTAGGTTGTGACAACAAGAAGGTTTTGCCACCAAAACTACTTGAGATTTAGGCAACAAGACCACCAAAGCTACCTTAGGTGAAGGCAACAGGAAGGTTTCACCAGCAAAACTACAATAGGTTTAGACAACAAAACTATTGGTTGGGTGTGATCATGGTTTGGGTTAAAATAACTACTTTTTTTTATAGTAACTTAACAAGTATGTCATTCAAAGACTATGTCATGGGACATACACTCATAACTGTTACGTGGCTGAAAAATCTCAACACGACTTTTGGTTCCACACAGGACACAAACACTCCTGGGTGACAGTCCGGTGTGTGTTTGACTCATCATACAGTCTTCCCTCCCTCCCTACTCAGACTTCTCAATAAAACTTTCTAACTCCAACCTCGTCACATATCCACGTTTGGCCATGGACTTTCCATGTTGACATATGACCTGCAAGGTACAATGGATGTGTTGGCTGTTGACGGTCTAGGCGCCATGTCAACTTCAGCCAGTTTGCATACAGCCTCTTTCAAAATAAATGTACTATATTGGTTCAACACCTTGCATTGACGTTTTGTTTCTTCAAGAGCAAATACACATGGTTGGGTTAAGGCAACCAAAGCACATGGTTAGGTTTAGAAAAAAATAACAGGGTTTGGCTTATCATATATCGGGATATGATTAAAGTCAGTAGTCATTGGATCCACTCACCACCTCCTCCGCCTGCCCTACTTGGACGTCTGCCCCCTTAAGGCCCTGACACACCAAGCCAACGGTTGGCCATCGACCAAAGACGGGCCATCGGTGAGCGTCTGTCGCCCTATTTTTGCGGTGTGTCCCGCACCGTCGGCACTTCGGCGTCAGTGTCGGCGGCTTCTCGGCCAATTGAGCATGTTGAATCGGCGACGGAGCGGATCACTCTGATTGGCTGTTCAGGTTTTATTTCCTCACCCCTGTAGCGAGTGAATCTCCCTGTAGTGAAACTGGGGCTAACCAGTGCTTCCTCCTCAGGCTCTACTTCACTCAGCTGCCCGACAGATCTGCTGCTTCTTCCCACTTTAACATGGTACAAATTGATCAACAAGACTACATGATAAAGAAACAAAGATTACCTACATCACCAGGATTATTTCCTCAGACTTAGCAAAGCTCCTCCAGAGCCAGAGAAGACATTATACAACTGTTAAAACAGGCCGAGTAGTATGACCCAAGACTAGTAAACTGATCTTACCATTTCATTTTTTTTTCGAACAAGTATATTTTTTAACAGCAAAATACATACAAAATCCAGAATTTCACATAGCAGCTAGAAGGTAAATAAATACAAAGCAAATACTGGGAAGACTAATGGCAACTAATTTCCAAAAATGTGAAAAGGCATTATAGTATAATTTTATTGATGTGCGCCACGCATTGCTCTAAGGTTATACAGTTGTTTGCAAGGCATCTGGTCATATTTGTGTCCCTAGATACCATCTGATGTGTGGTGAGTGTGGGCTGAGGACTGCCGGCTGTTGAATTCCTCTCAGTTGACCGGGAAGAGACCTAGTGTTGGGAGTTTGCACAATGTGATTGATGCCTTTCTTTCTACTGGTGGCTGCAACCTGCCAACTCAATTGTTTCATTGCCATCAAACAAACACAGGTTTGGACAGAGGGGACAACTGGAGCAACACAATGAAGTGTGAAGAGTGACTGATCCCTGAATGCTTACTCCCCAGGTCTCATCTTTGGTTAAACATTAACTAACTGATGGTGGAGCAGTGTCAGATCACTGTAGATGAGCTGTGATAACAGGCAACATTCAAACCACACAGGTATTCCCTAAAAAAACATTAAGCTCCCAGCAATGCCAAGCACACAGTCACAAAATCACAGGAATGAGCTTTTACCACTAAGGATAGAGACATGATATAAAACAGACTAAAGACTTTTTATTCTCTGTTCCTTTTAAGTCAGGATTTAGACAGCTATAGTCTAGAAGACTGGGACCAGACAGGGGACCACCAAAGTCATTGTGATTCATACTTTAGGAAGTATGAATGTGTGTTTCAAATTTTATAGTTACCCACTAAATATGTCAGACATGTTTAGTCAGTCCAGACCAAGGGTAGGCAACTCTTTCGCTCCTCTCCAGTGGCTCCCTGTGGCATTGACAAAAAAAAAAAAAAATGGAAATGAATAATGGTTATTTTTTAACAATTTAATTTTCATTTATTTATTTTTCGTTGTAGGCCTAAAGAAATTCTTAAATTCTCCAGTTGGAAAAAATTGAAACCTGTATACCAAATCAAAAATGTTTTAAAATTTTTACAATTAAAATGTGTGTAATACATCTCCTGCCTGGCACCTTTTCCTTGCAATTTTGCCGAACCTTGATAGCAGTGGCTAGACTTCCTAGCTAGTTAGATATGGATGCCAAATCCAAAAAAGTAAAAGTAAAAAAGATAATTTAGAAGGGCATGGACAGTTTTGTTTGCTCTCACTGCCAGCTCTGCAAAGTTAGTACCAAAAGAAAAGAGTGTCCTGTAGAGTGGCCACCTTGTGGTAAAATATATGAATGAATACTAATTTTGACTATTAGTATAGGCTAATTTAGACTTAATAGGCACTTTTACCTTAATTAAAAACTTCAAAAATGTTTTGCAGCTCCACACGGATTTTTTTTTTAAATTATTTTTGTTCAAAAATTGCTCTTTTGATGGTTGGTTGAAAGGCTGTGGATCCCTGCTCTGGACGAAGTGGTGGACCAACTGGCCCACTGCAGCCCCGCTGCCAGAGAAAAATGTTGGCATTGCACATTTCAGCAAACAAATACATCACATTTGATATGTATTATATCAACATGTCAAGTGAGATAGAACATGTACTGACTTTGTCATGTTTAGGTGGAGGGGATGGTGGATGGTGTAACACCTTGGCGAGACGCTTGCTAAGCTGCAAGCCTCTACAGACCACTGTTGAAGACCAACAAACTAAACTGGTTGTTATGTAGCAACCCATTGCTGTTTTTCCAGCAGAACAAAAGTTTCAGCATATCTGTTGCTGAAGTACAAAATGTACACAATAACCCTACAAATCTAATAAATCAGTGGTTTGCAGAAATGCACAATGCACATTTTCCATAGTTTACGTTACCAACTGACACTACTGTAGCCAGAGTGACGCCACTAGCATGGCTAATGAAAGCAATACTAACGGTCTAAACCCAGTGTTGTCCATAAAAGGTGCAATGATAATTAGACAGGATTTCTGGTGTCAAAGTCAAAGACTTTGTACATCCAAAAGTATACCTGACCTCAACCCCCACTGCTTCCTGAGAGGTTCACAGTTCTGTAACAACACACACTACTTTCTCCTCTGCTTCTCAGATACAACGCACAGCCAGAAAAGGTAATTTAATCAGGAAAATTTAACATGGATTGTCTGACCAAAGCGACATAGCTTTGTAATCTTTTTTTTTCCCATTTTTCAGCATCTTCCAAAACAACCCATGTGACCACATGAGCCTTTCCAAACCATTACAATTCATACATGACTTTTTGGATCCAATGCTATGATTAAGGTCTGGTTAAATTTAAGCATCTAAAGCTACTTGGTTAGGAGAAAGGTCTTTCATGGATAAAAGAAATCAACATTTACCACTGATAGAAGAGAGGAGCTGTAGTGCTGATGTCGCATGCTTCATACACCCAACCATCCACAACTCAATTGACCCTTCGCTAAGCCCCGCCTCCCTTAGTTACTGTTGTCACGTCCGTCAAGCTTTCGCTCCTAGCATAAGAAATATGGAGTTTTCAGCAATATCAATGAGAGATATTCCAAAGGAAATAACATCAAATTTGTGGAAAAACTGTTATCAGATATCAGAGAGAAACCAACAGAAAGGTCTTCAATGTGCATGTGAGAGCTACATTCACAATATCATCTGCTGGCGGAGTATAAATCACGAGAACATTAAAATAGGAGGGAAAAGCTCACCAGTCGCAATGCAAGCGTCAGTCACCCCACGTCTTGACACTTCACGTGAAGGACAAAGAATGTTCTTGTACAGCAGGGTAAGTCAATATATGGTTTAAATTTAAGTTAATGTTGAGTTATGTTCCCTCCTTGGGGCAGACAACAGGAGAGCAGCTAGCACACAAAGCTAGCATTAGCTAACGTTAGTTAGCATCTTAACTTGGAACAAATGTAGGTGTTTTTATTGATCTTTGCTGGATTGAGCTGTTCATGTGGTCTTCCACACTTTTTTAGCCTATCTTCCTTGGGTCTTGGGCTTGGGGAAGGGGAAAAATTCAACACCACCTTCGACACTTTTTGGGTATCAGCTGTCGGACTTGCAGGTACCATATGCACACTGCTTCGGCATATTAGCTTCTGCTGAAAGCTTGACGGACCTCTCGGTTGCTACACGCAGTTGCTAACGTAGGATTGGACAGTGACTGATTAAAGGAGAGGCTTAGCAAAGGGTCAACTGCCAGAGAAAGAAAACATGTTGGCATTGTATGTTTCTGCAAACCATTCCTATGTTACATCTGGATTTGGTAAAATGGACCTGCACTTGTATAGCCCCTTTCTATTCTTCAGACCACTCAAAAGCACTTTCCCAGTACTTGTCACATTCTCCCATTCATACAGTGGTGAATGAGGCCACCATACAACATGCCACCAGCTACTCAGATTTAAACAATCATGCGTACTTCCACATTTGGGGTTCAGTATCTTGCCCAAAGATATTTCCACATGGTTATTGCAGGAGCCAGGAATCAACCTGCCAATTTTGTGATTGGTGGATGACCGACTCTACTTCCTGAGCCACAGCCACCCCCTTATGCACATTATTATGTAGCAGATATGTTCAAAACTTTGTTTCAACAGCATTGTGGTAAATGTGTGGTTAGGTTTAGGACACCAAAACCACTTGGTTATGGTCAGGAAAAGACCGTTTTGGTTTAAAATCATGACGGGTATGCGTTGGACCCAGATGCAGCACACGGGCACAGAGGAACGATTGGTAATGACCATATTTATACACAGACAAAACAGGAACTGATGAAGATGTTTAGGAAACAGTTCCTTCTTCAGGCTCAGAGCCCACACATAATCTCTGGGTTCAGGGGCCAGAAAACTGAGCGGGCCAAAACCAGAAGCAGGACTGAGAATGAACAGTTCAGTCTGCTGGCAGGTAGAGGTGACAGAGAGGGGCTGACTGATGGCGTGGTTGAGAAGACGAGGGGTACGGAACCAGAAGAGCAGCAGAGCCAACAAGGGACAAGCAACAGGGAAGTCAGGACCAGGCGGAGAAGTTGGGACCAGGTGAGCAGACAGATGAGCCAACAAGGAATGAGCCGGAGGTAAGTAGAAGCCAGATGATGGATTGAGGAGCCGGCCGGCAGGCCGGCAGGCAGGCAGGCACGCGCACACACACACACACACACCGTGTGGCGTCTCACAGACTGTCTCTGAGTTGCAGCAGGCAACTGGCAAGCAGATAGGAACACTCACGCTGAAGCGTCATCACAGGAAAACACCACATAGCCACAGGCAGAAGGAAACCAGAGACGTAGAAGCAGAACCCATGGTCGGGGACAGAAGGCTGGTGAGTTTACCAGGAAACAGATGATGCAGGCAGGTTAGAGGCAGGCAGGTAAGGAGTGCTGGAAAGTCTTGTGGGAGAAGAACAATCTGGCAGATTTAGTGTGAAGAGTGTGTGTGCTGGAGAGGCTTATATACTGGGCTGATTGGCTGATGAGTTGCAGCTGTGCAGGCAGGTGAGTTGGAGTGGGGTGATCAGATGGGAGTGGCTGACAGGTAGAGTGAGGCAAAAGTGGGAGAGTGGAAAAACACTGGGAGAGCAGAATGCAGGTTGTGACAAAAAAATCCAGTTTTGGGGGAAAAATCCCTGATGGAACAGCAGTGATGTTTGGGCCACTATTCCCGCTGGTATAACACCCATGTTTAGTGGCTACAAAGCCACAGGAAACACAGCAATGACATGCTAAAAAATAAATGATTTTGCTATTTGTTAGTCTCAAACAGTGGTCTGCAGTTTGGCAGGGGTCTTGCCCAAGTGTCAAGCCATCTGCTATCGTCACTTAAGAAACATTGATATGATACATATGAAACACAGAAATGTGACATTTGTGGTTTGCAGAAATGTACAATGCCAACATTTTCTCCAAGCAACTGGGCTGACCTTCCACAATGGCCTCCTCATGGTGGCTGTCTTTCATGCGGTTTTATAACAACATAACAATAAGTCTACCTTTGATACTGAGAGAGTACTGCCATTATTTGCATGACCACATGAGGCTGCTTGTCATGTCAATGGAGCATTTGAACAGACAACCTGTGCTGCCGGGTTGTGACACTCTCAGTGAATTTGTCAAAAACAAACACAGTCATCCCATTGGGAGTATGGATGTTCCTGGCAAATTCAAATTTTTTTGCTTATAATGTCACCTGATGTCTTGTGTAAGAAGCTACAAAGGCAAAGTGGAGGGTTCATCCTCTGGGTGCATGAAAGTGATCAGCATGGCTGAGGACTGTAATTTGATCTCAGTAGTTTCAGCTTCTGTTTTTATAGTACAGGAAACTGAAATGTGCCCACATCTTGTTCACAAAAGTTTGTACTGCAGCCAAATAATACACTGAAATATGTTTCTGAAGACATTTCAGACAACAAATAGGCCATACAGTAACAGCAGAGTCTTGATTTATACTAATGTTATCAGCACTTCCTAGTTTTTACTGTTTGATCTGAGTATGGTCTGAGTTTCAGAGACAGAGAGGTGGGTCTCTCTACCACTCTGCCTCTATAGACTTTGTATTCGTGGTGGCATATGAAAATGAGGAAGTACAATCTGTAGATTGAGCAACAGCCCAAGAGCCAGTGAAAATCTAAGCTGAGACATGAGCAGGGAGATCTGGGTGCTGGTAAGATGGAGGGAAGTTTACCACAGTTCATTTAAACATATGATACAAAGTTGGTTGAAAATGGGCAAAATATCCCCTTAAGAAAGCTTGGTTGCTGTAAGTGAAGGAGAGTTACCTGGAAATGACATATCTCAGTGCAGTACAGTGCTGCAGTACCAAGGATGAGCTCCCCCTCAGTCAGCTGGTTTCTTCTGGTAATGACTTCTGGACTTCCTCTGTCCTAACAAACTGACTGACTGACACTTCCAGGTAATTTCCTTCATCAGATAGTGTGTAGGGTCTGATAAACCAACACACAGAGAGAGAAATAATACAATGCCTGCTCATAGGTAGACACACTATGTATCTACATTCTGTATCCTAGTCAAGGGGTCAACAAGGGAGGTTTTTTTGATTGTTTTGTTTTTTGTTTTTTTTTCAGTTGCATTGGTAACAACAGGCTACATATAGCGAGATTATCTTTTTACAATAAAACATTGACAATAATCTGTGGTTTTATGTTTAAAAACACTGATCAGATTATAGATGAGAGGTGAAGATTAAAGCTCTGACACATCAAAAACAAGGTTCAGAGAAAAAAAATAGATTCAATATTTTACAGTGTATACATGATATTTAGTCACCATTATGTAGTTTTAAGATAAAGTCCAGACCAAGTCCAAAGGGGGAACAAATCTGAGTTGAAAAAAGCAAACCATCCATTAAACATTTTCCATGCTGTTGTCTTATTGTTGTTTAAAGTAAGGCTCAACTATGATATAACTTTATATACTAAAATAAGTTTGGAATGTTATAAGAAGAGGAAACAACCAGTGGTGTGGTCTTGTGACCCAAATACTATACTGAGCTGATCTTAACTGATTTATCTCAGAGGGAAAGGGTTATGTTACTTCAGAAATATAAATGTAGGTGTTTCATGTAAATTTGCCTAAATGTTGCATTCTTTGCTGATGCTGTGATTACAGGTCTGAGAAAAAAAGTACAGTTCAGTTACAAATCAAATATTCTTTCTATGGTTCAAAACTGTGCATCTAAAATGAGGATGGCTGTTTTTTAACTGAAAAGGACAAATAGTAAGCATGCCAATGACAAATGAGCACAACAGTGGTCATGATGATATAGAATGCATCTGTGTTGGGATTGGACAGAAAGGCAGCTATGAGAGCAGCCAGCCCTCAGCAGTGTTTACAGATTTTATCTTGTAGTTTGAAAAGGTGCAAACCCCCAGTAAACCAGAAACAAAAGAAGTGTGGAGGACATAGGGTCTATCACTTGTGTTCGGGGACATGCTGTGATTTGTTCTGAAGCTGCACTCCAACCTGTAGCTTGAACTCTGTTGTTTTGACTGCCTTTGATTCACCAGAGCTAGTCACTGGCTGATCAAAGTGTCTGTGTGAGTGTGTGGAGAACAATGACATGTTTAGGTGTCTTTACAACTCCCCCAGCCCCCCCAGTAGTCTGCATTGTACCTCCATATCTGTATTCTGAAGGTTATTCATTCATCTCTATTGACAAAATATCTCCATATGTATGCGTAATCTGTAAGCAACTGGACAAGATTTTGGTAGAAACGTTCTGGTTTCCAATTGTAGTCTGCTAACCCAAGTAGTATTGGACAACCATATTTTAGTGGCAGGTAAACAGTCCATGCAGAGAGCAAAGGAGGCGGAACACATTAACCAAAATGCAGTCTTGGAACCCTTTTGCTATTCTCTGATGAGGTTTTAGCTTTTTATTAACTTTTTTTTTCTTTCTTTTTTTTGCATTCATATGCAGACCAGTGTTAATTTTGGTAGCTATTTTAGATTAGGCCTTTGTCTTAGTCTTCAAGCAAGAATGCTTATTAGTATTAGTCGCATTTTAGTCAATTTTATCTTTTTATCCTAAGTTTTAGCTGACCATAACTCAAAATGTTTTAGTGTCATGACATTTTAGCCATTACTTTTACTCAGTTTTTTTTCCTCCCTTTAAACTAATCCAATTCATGTTCAGAAATTAGAATCAAGGTGGCAGATTGTATAAAGATTTCATTTAGACATATATATTGTTTTACAACTATAAATAATTTCTACATGCTTACAAACTCTCTCAAGCAGAGTTTTTGAAAGTTTTTACAGATGATTTATGAGCACACACTTACAAATCATCATTTGAAAAGCTCAACATTTCTCTATTTATAGTCTGAAAAACTTTAACAGGACAAATAACTAATATGAGACAATTAGATTTTCTTCCCAGGTTCATTGTAAACTCTGATTTATCAATCTCACTGTATGAGCCTGCTCACCCCTCACACACTGCACACAGATAAATAACTATTTCAGTCTGAATTCTTTGTAAATCAACAACAACTAGTCTCATGGAATTGGTGATTACACCTAAACTTTCAGCTCTGTTGGAGAAAACTCCGCTGAGTCCTACTGTTCACAACCAGCAAAGCTACACTCACAAATAACCAAGCCTCCTACCTGCCTGTCAAACAGCAATTAACCCATAAACCTTCTTGAGAATGTCCGGATGTGAGTGGAGTCCTGCAGGGATCAGCAGTCCAGTGGCTGCTTGCTCTGCTGCGGTTCAGCAGCCAACAAGTGGAGCTAACTGCTAATAGCCACTACTAAAACTAACATATTCCACTAATCCATTCAACAGTTCTACTGTCCAAAGTCAGACACGCACAGCTGATTGAATGATGAAATATAATTTTCGTCACAGTTTACATTTACAAAATTACACTAATATGCAAATATCTGTTTATAGAGATTAGCTGAAATAAGCAGCACACAGGGGAGAAAGTATTCTCCCCAGCATCCACTGGCTTGCACTGGCTACACCTGCACTGGTTAGTGACCTCCAGCATCAGACACTGTTGAAAAAAGCCATCCTTCCATGTCGGCATAATACGTGACGGTGGCATCAGGGGAAAACATGGTAGGACAACGATGAAAGTTAAGATGGCAGAAGTCCAAGTATGGGGTGGTGGATGGGTCAGCATCAGCTGATGATCGAAAGAGTACAAGTGGACAACCTGCAGGGCTGACAAATGCAGCCAAAGCGGAAGTGCCAAAAGCTGCAGTTCTTTGATCGGCCATGTTAAAATGCTCAACTTTACAACAGAAATAAACATTTTTACAGCCTGATACAAAAAACAGTTTGCTCTCTATAGCTAATTGCAACATTCATGACAACTGTACAGGGCTTTGAATTTTTGCGCAACTTACCCATCCACGTTTTATTAAGGCTTAAAGGTAGGCATGATTAATGGCGTACCACTTTGTGTGACAGACTGTCTGCTGATAATGTCAGACCAATCCACTCCTTGCTCCTTCACAGCTCCAGCCTCTAACCAAAATATGGTCACTTATGACTTTAAAGAAACAAGATGACGACGGCCGAAATGCCGAATTTAAGGCTTCAAAACGGGAGTCCACAAACCAGTGGGTGACGTTACAGTGGCCATATCCATTATTTTATATCTATGGTGTGTGTCAGATCAGCACATGTTCCTGTGCATGAGTGTACTACATGTGCATCCTAGTGCCAGTGTAACAAGACAGAGCCACTCATCCTGGGCACCCAGGGGTCAAGGTCATTAGGAGGGAGAAGCCAACAGTTGTGTTCGATGGATTGTGGACAAATGTAAAAAATAAAGTCAGTGGACGACATCATAATAAAAAGACTTGTTTGTAAAAATACCTAGGCTGCACATGTTGGGATATTAGGGAGGCCCCAAAGTCAGGGCCCTTAAAGCTCTGTGCTTCAACTGAAATGTGCACGAGCACCACTAAACATGAAAGGGGGGTCCTGGTCTACGACCCTGTCATGAAGTGTGCAGTCTAGTTCAAGACCTTTGTTTTTCCATTTTTGTCCTTACATGTTGTATATTCCTTTACTTATTACATGTAGTTTATGATAAACTAATCTCATATGTTCAGCACTGAAGTCACAGGATGCCCTCCAGTGAAAGTCAGGCAACAATCCTAATCATAATAAAATATGTTCATGCATATTCATGTGAAAACAACATGAATCTGCTGTTTAGCATAGTCTCCTGACCCCACTCACCCCGAGCCCAATCTGTCCGCTGCCATAGGAGTCCAGACTGGCTAACATTATAGCTCCCCCCACTGCTTCTTTAGTACTACAGCACTCAATGTGTACTGTCAGCTGACTTGTTTGTGCCGTTTAGCAATGGAGGATGCAACTGTCATATCCATGGGATTAGAGCAAACATAGATAATCCAACCTGCTGCTGTCATATAAAAGAATTAAGAGCATAGTATGGAGTGGAGACATGAATAGGGGAAACATTTTGCACCTGTTGTTCATGAGTACATGAGTCTAACATGAATGGATGATGATTCCTTCACTCGGTCATCAATGAAGGTATGAAAAGAAGCTCTTCAGTCTGGGTTTAAAATAAAGCCAATAATGTCACTTTGAGGTGATAATTTTTTTATCACCAATTCTGGTTATTTTTATGTTCTTAGATCAGATGAATGCATGCTCCTCTGTTGGCTGAAACAACTATCAAACAAAGAAAGAAAACTGGATAATGCTCAAATACAATAAGAACCACACACAAAGAAGAATGAGGTCAGTTATTTTATAGTCTCTGAAATGTCCACCCAGTATATTTTGTGTATAGTAATTGTTCCTTGAATTACTTAAACGCACAACCTTAGATTATTCTTAACATGCACCAAAATGAGTGATGGGTGAAACAGTCCAGTCATTTACCTAAATGAAAGTAATAATTAGAGCATTATGTATTTCCAGCTTCTCAGCTGTGAAGATTTGGTGCTTTCCGTTGTCTTCTTTGTTTCTTTCTTTCTTTGTTTTTTTCTTTGTTTATTTGTTTCTTTCTTTCATAATAAACTTATCATTTGGGATTTTGGATGGTTAAAAAAAAAACACATTTAAAGGTGTCCCCTCAGGCTTTGGTAAAGTGTAATGGGCATTTTTCATTCACTCCTCTATGTTTCCCGTAAGCATCTTATTTACTTTACTTACTTATTTACAACAAAATACGGAAGGATGGCAGAAGGGAAAGATAGATGAATGAAGGAATGGGAGGAAAGAAAAAAATGGGTTTTGTTCTTTAAATCCTCTAAGTTGTGAAAAAAAAAAATTCTTCAAGTGAAATGTACGCTCCATTTTAAAGGTGGTGTACATGTTACAAAGAAATAACGTCCAAAACTCTGGCCGCTTGTTTTGGTTTTCTTTTTGTTGTTGTTGGGTTTTTTTTACAACTTTTACTTGTACTTTTCTTTTCAATACTTCAGTACATTTAATATCCTACAATCACTTTTGATACTTAAGTACAGCAAATATCAGATACTCAAGCAATTTTGTAATAGGTAAATTTAACTTCTACCAAAGTCATTTTCTGGTATGATATCCATTCTTGTACTCAAGTGTGGCTTTCAGGTACTTCATGTTAGGTACAACAGAGCAAACATTTACTTTGAAAAAGTATAAGTATTATGACCTAAATTTACTTATTTACTTGTAGCAAAAACGCCTAAAATGATATACCCAAAAATGACTGTAGCTTCTGAACCACTGACTACATGCATGCATGAGGTCTTGCCAGAAAGAAAGCTCCCTGATGTTTCTTGTGAAAGTGTCAGAAACACTCTAGGTGATACAGAGACAGAGTAATGGGCCTTTGAAGTCAGTAAAAAAATTTAAGATTTTGCCTAAAAAAAAAAAAAAAAATGTTTTTCAGGATGAATAACTGTCTGTGGCTTCATCTGAGCAGGTAAATGCTACTATGGGCCTGTAGGCACACTATCAATGAACACTTGTTTCAAATTTGAAGAAGAAAGCACAAAGTATGACCATTCTACAGTGTTTTTTCCACGAAAAGATCCAGGCGGAGCTCCAAAAGACACGTCAATCACTCAGCTTCAAAACAGTACTGTCAGTGTTCTAACAACACTCAGCCAGCTTCAAACATTGTACCTTATCGAAATCAGGTGTGATTGTGATAGCTGATGTTGTTTTTGACACAGAAACACCATAAACATCACCAGAATAAAGCCACATGAAACGTGAAAGTTATGATCCCACTTTCTAGAAGATATATCTCAGCCAAAAATAGTGGTAGGAGTGAGACTCTTACCTTTTATAAACCAGCTAAGTCCCCGCTAATGGCTCTACATAAGATTGCGAGTAATCCTTTAACTTTTTCCATCAAAGAACGTCATGACATGACTTGTCACCGCTCATCGCGATTTTAAACTATGTGTATTTAGACTGCTCTGGTGCGAAAGACATAGTAAATAAAAGAAAAACAATGTTTGAAAAGTCAAGAGCTTCCTGAATCCAGCAATACCAAACATCACATGGTTTGATGACGTAGTGCACCTGGGAGATACCATTTAACAGAGGAGGAGGGGGTGAGCGAGGACGTCAGCTTCCTGGTGGAGTTAGAGGTTAAAAGTACAGTTGCTAATTATGCAGAATGGCCCTTTTCAGGGTACTAATATACAATTTTTTTCATGTTTTAGTCTGAGCTTATTTTAACTACTCTATTGGGTATTTAAATCTATACATAATACATCATACTGTATTTTAGTAATGTGTTCATGTGTTTCAGATAAAAAGTGAAATCTTTATCTTCAAAGTAGTCAGTAACTTTAGCTGCCAAATAACTGTCCCTCTGAAATATAAGTATAAGTAAGAGTACTACTACTACTACTTCATAATTGTACTTTGCATTTTAATAAATGTACATGTCATCCACTGATCAAAATAAAGACAGTATACTCATATATGTATAAGAATAAAGGTTATTCTCAAAAGAAAGTTTAATGAAATACATGAGGTACTGTGTACACAGCATGTCCTTCTGTCAGGAACAATATGTTTGTTATTTTAAGCAAAGGAACTCTCTCTATTGAAACAGATGTATTGCAGAGCACCTGCACTGACAGCTCAGACAGGAATCACCTCGACAGCGTGGCACCCCTGGTGCCCGGGCCCCCTGCCCCCCAGCAAGGGGCCTGTTTTGGGCAACTTCATTATTGGCTTGCAAATACACGGCACTCACACAGAGGGTAATATGCAGCAAAATAAAGAAGAGAGAAACTCAAGCTCTAGGGTATGTGAAACTATTGTCAGGCACAGACAATGGAAAACCAACATTGGCTGGAAGGGGAAATTTGAGTCTCCAATCTGTTCGACTTTATGTGCTGATAAGAGACGGGGCTCTGCTGGTGCTTTAGCCACCACAGAATACAGTAAACACAAACTGTGAGCCAGAGTAGGTCATTGAGAGTCTTCCCTGCCTTGGGCTTAACATGACACTTAAGTACTACTACAAGGGGAGAAAGAAAAGGCAAGGCTGCACACATTACAAACTGCCTCTATTCTCCGCTCCCAGGCTGAAATGTCAGAGCCATTCTTTCAGTGAGGAGAGAAGGGGTGGGGTGGAGGTGGGCCAGACAAAAGACTGGGGATTCTATGGTGATTTGTTGCATTTTCATTATAACTACTTTGATTGTGCAAGGGAGGTAATCATGGATCTAAATAGGGCCTGAAAGTAACTGTTTTCCAAGTGTGTAACTTGAAACGCTCCCTCCCCCCCCCCCTTCCCTGACAAACGAAGCTGTGTTTTCTGCATGATAATCCCACCTGCTGACAAATCAAAGACAGTTTCAAACATACACTTAGAGCCTTTAAAGGAATCAATCCCAACAGGGGAGGAAACAAGGACAACAGAGAGAGTCAAAAGGACATGCCAACACCAAGGGGGAAATGCTGAAAGGAGCTTCTTTTGTACATGCTCTTCCATTTATTGACATTTATCAAATAAGATGACCAGCTAAGGCAGGATCGCATCAAATATGTCATGCTGAACATGAACTAATATCACAATAATTCCCCAAAGTGAAAATAAAAGTAAAAAAGTAATCTCTTGTTTGATCTCTGTTGTACTGCACCTATAGGAGCAGGTTTCTCACTGCTGTATTTCATGTAAAGTACATCATTTATAGCATAGGAGCTTTTGATTATAATTGTTATTTATACTATCTGAATCTGTGGTAAGCTACAAGTGTTCACAGTGTGAGGTGGCACTGAAAGCAGAAGTGGTTCCCAGATCTCCATCATCACTCTCCTTACCGTTATAATAAGTGCTCTGCTCCTAATTCCTCCATTAGCAGAGTCTAAAAATCTCACAATACCATTGATTAATAGAAGGAGGTTGTTCTTTTAATACCCAGACCATCTTAACCATACTTTAACTCTGCAAACCACAGGTATCAGCATTCAAATGCCACAAACTTCCTGTGTGACTGTTAACTTTTCAAGTAGGTCTACATTGCACAATGATAACCCAACTTCAACAACAATAAAAGTAAGACAGTAATAAAATAAGTGTCACCGTGCTGAAAGCTGATATTATACTGTAGTTTTGGAAATGGAAAATATTTGCTGCATGGAAGGAACAAAAATACATAAAGAAACACCACAAACGGTAATTATTGTATCCATAATTTGTAATACATTTGGTGAAGCACAACACATTTCAGTTTCTTCAGTACGGTGCTTTCTCTCCTGACCTGTGGAGGCTGGTAGAACAAAGGTTCTGCTATATTCTGGTTGCGTGTCATACATTTTACACGATCACAACAAATAGAATGTGCACAAAGAGAAAGAGCAGAGGGAGGGGATATTTGAACCGAGACAGGGCTTGTCATGCGATTGGACCAGGTCCATTTCAGCCAGATAACAATGCCAGGTCGGGAGACATTTTGCCTGTCAGGCCACTTAGGCTGAGCAGACAAAGAGGTGAAACAAATCCTGCAGAGGCTACAAAGCTGCAATCCCTCCCAGGCCAGACAGCCTCAGCCTCCTCCCTCTGCTCTCCGTTGGCAGCCGCCACTAGATTAAATAGCTGCTGTTAATTATACCTGGATTGTGAGGCGTTCAGGCCCCGTGGTTAGCAGCTATCCATCAACCCCCCCACCACAGCCGCCCCCACCACCATTATTCAGAGGGCTGAGTTGAGCCTGTGTGCTGGACAGTAGTATGTGCACTAGACCAAACAAGTGACCAAAGAAAGCTGATGGGTTTAACTGTCTTTCTTTCTTTATCATGTGATTCCACATGTTGAGCCCAAATTTTTATTTGTAAATTACAGTTAATTACTGTAACAATGGCGTATAATTAGCCACACAGCAACAATACTGTGAGTGGATATTGTAATTGTACCAGTAGACCACTATATACTATATACAATATGTATGTAAGCATTGGTAGACCTAGTGCATACGGTGCCCTGGGCGAGCTTCCCACTGCACTGCCCCCTTAAAAATCAAATACACAATTTAATAAAGAAAGCTATAGTAAAAGAAAAATGGTTTGTACACATTTGCAAATTTTGTCGCCCCCATCTGGGAAGATCCACCGCTGTATGTAAGGGTGTTAGCTGTGTTCATTTTTCATACAGTCTGCACTCTTAGCCCCCTTTTGACCCAATCCATTTATCCAAATATAGACAACCTGTACTGTATTAGTGTATGTCATACTGTCTGTGAGGTGTATACTGCATATTAACCAACAACTGACTAAAGAAAGCTGTGGGTTTAACTATTCCTCATTTTTTTATCATGCTGGCCCAAATTTTTATTTGTAAATTACAGTTAATTACTGTAACAAAGGAAAGCAATTAGCCACACAGCAACAATACACTAAGTGGGTGATTTTTAACTGTACCAGTAGAGCACCACACACTATACGCAATATGTAGCTATGTAAGGAATATATAGATGTAGATAAATAGATATCGATATAAAGAGGTTGAGCTGTCTTTACATTTCAAACTGTCAGCAATTTTAAGCCCCCTTCCTTCCCAGTCCATTAATTACAATAAAGACAACCTGCACTGTGTTAGTGTTTACCATACTGTCTGTAAGGTGTGTAGCTGATATAATAAAAATAATAATCATGCACTGGCCCAAACAACTGACTGAAGCTGTGATTTAATCATCTCTCTTTTTCTGTATCACGTGAGTTCCAATTTTTATTTTATTTTTATTTTCTATTTTTTATCACATTGGCCCAAATTTTTACCTGTTAAATTACTAAGTAATTACTGTAACAAAGGGATATAATTAGCCACACAGCAACAATACAGTGGGTGTGTGATTTGTAACTAGACCACTACATTCTATATACAATATGTATGTAAAGCATATTTGGATATGGATATATGAATAGGTGTGTATTTTTTAGCTGTCTTCACTTTTCATACATTCTGCACTCTTAGCCCATTTTCACACCAATCCATTACCTCCAATATAGACAACCTCTACTGTTTTAGTGGTTGCCATACTGTCTGCAAGGTGTGTACCTGATGTAATAAAAATAATAATGTATTACACTACACAACTAACTACAAACATGTGGGATTAACCACCTCTCTTTTCAATCAAGTAATTTTTTTTTATTTTATAAATTACACTTAATTACTGTAACAAAGGGATATAATTAGCCACACAGCAACAATACACTGAGTGGGTGATTTGTAACTGTAACAACTGACCAGTACATGCTATATATAATATGTAAGTTAGGAATATATAGATATAGATATAGATATATATGTAGATATAGATATAAATAGGTTGTATTTTTAGCTGTCTTCACTTTTCATAGTCTGCACTCCTAGCCCCCTTTCTCTCCAGTCCATCGGTCCAAATAAAGACAACCTGTACTGTATTAGTGTTTGTCATACTGTCTCTGAGGTGTATACTGGATATAATATATAATCAAACTTTTTTTGGCCCCTATTCTTCTTCATACATCATAAGAATCCAATCCAGAAACTGCAGTGAACAAAGAGTACTAAATCATATTACATGATTCAAACTGCCCACTTCTGAACAGTCCCTTCTGTTGTGTCCTCCTCTTCCATCTGGAAATATTTATATATGTTACACAAACATGATAACAAAAATGCTGCTTTGTAGCTTTAATGTGAAACATGAGGTGTAAAAATAAGATGATAATATGAGCCTGCTCACCCCTCACATACTGCACTCATTAAAAAGAACAGAAATGAAAAAAAACCCCAATACCTTTTATTCCTTGCATTCAGTGTTGGCTGGCACTCTCGTGATTGAGGCTGGGCTTTGTTTAATTAATTTCAGGCTTGATGGAATGACTGGGGCTTATGCCTCTGGCACCGGGCTGACACACCGGCCCTTTAAGCCTCAAACTCATTGCCATAATGTGCTCAGAGGAAAACCCTGCAGAGAGAGGAGGAACCAGCAGGCCTTCGATCTTATCACTGCCACAGCCACTCCTTCCTGATTTAGACCCCAGTAAGGCGACACCGGTGCTGTGGAGATGGGGCTGTGGGTGTCTATGTTTTGTCATTGATTAATATGCAAAGTGTCAATTGATCTATATATGCACACGAAAACACAAACAGACACACACACCTATGGCTGACTGTTCCTCACGAGTCATAATAATTTTGAGTCATGAAATACTGCATGGAAGCTATCAGCTGATCTTACATCTGTGTCAAGATGAATGTTCTTCATCTGAAATGTAAAGAAGTAAAGAGAAATGATGACCATTTTATGGAGGTTTATACTTTTTTTGTCATTCCAGGCAGCCATTGTTTTTTGCCTATTTCAAAACACTATCAAATCAACTTACAAGACTTTAAATTTGCAATGGCAGATAATCCATCAGAGCAAACATCATTCAGTTGTTTTTTATGACACCTCAAGAAGGTACTTTTACATAATTTATCATAACATATCAGAAGGTTCACTTAGATGAATTACCTAATTCAAACAAGTTCCAAGATGAATCCAAATTCAAAATTCAACAAGATTTAGTGAGGCACTTTAGTGAGGCTGATTTGTGTAAATTCACTAAAATGTTCTTAAATCCTTTGAATGTAAATGATAACATTTGTAACACACATCTTTTTCTCAGAGTCATACCTCAGGTACTTAGCCTACTCTTTTAAGCAGAATCGATGTCCATTGTGGAAAAGACCATAAATCTGTTGAAAATCTCAAAGTGTATTCATTCCTTAAGAAAAAGATAATAAACAAGAGTAAAATTCCATCATCAACATGGTCTCATATATCTGTTTCACTGACACCATCCACATATATTTGAAATTTGGATGCACAAGCATAAAACACCCAAATACCTTTAAATTTCATAAAACTTTAAACTGTCTAAGATAACGCATTGCACCACTGACATGCCAAGAAATGTCATTCCTGAGTAGTCCAATGTAGACTGCAAATAACGATATATAGAATAGCATGAAGAGCAAAGACTGACCAGATGAATTGAACCAAATATTAATCAGTATGAAACTGCAGCATTATTGAATCAGTAGTTGCTGCAGCATTTGTAACCGACTCTGATGAAAAATAGTGTCCTCTCTTTGAAATGCACATGATAAAACTTTGTGTCATTTGCAGGTTAAGCAGAAACAAGGCTACACTCAATAAATGTGTGGAATCAACTGATTGTGGATCAAGAGTCTAAGTCTGAAAGGTGTCAGTGAGTTTGAGTGCATGGACATGTCTGGCATCATCATAGAAAGGTGCTGAGTCTTTTGGTATAACAGAAACATGTTTCTTTACTGCATACAGGGAAAAAATATTGTATTTTAGGATAGGATTTTATCACAGAGCCATCCTAATTTAGGGATTTTCCAGCTGGGAAATCTAAATAAGAAAGGCATAGACCCTGTCCTAAATTCAATAAAATAACTGCTGAAAATGGCAGCAGTGTTGTTAGCTTTATATGACAATGATAGGGACTATGGTAGGGTTTTCTCTCCTCCTCCACTGATATGATTAGTACCTCAGACTCCTCCTTGCTAAAATTAAATATCCATATTTTTTTTTTTGACAGGAGCTAAATAACACTTCAAGGTTAGTCAAAATGTTAGTGAGGAAAAGAGTGGCATGGCCATTTTCAGTGGGGTCCTTTGAACTCTCACCTCAAGATATCCTTACAATCAACGGACTCCTGTATGTTTGTCTTTTTTCGGAAAAGGACAATCAGCCTATTTAAAGAACAATGCATTTCCTAAGATGTATAGATACAAAACACATTATGATTGTTGTGGATCTCAAAATGTTAACTGTGCCGGTATTAGTCACATCAGATAATTAACTGTAAAATGAGAAACCAAAGTATATCAGTATGCAGTTCCCATATTGAGATAGTTATCAGCTAGCCTATATACTTAAACAGCATAATCAAATTCCTGAAATTCAGTTACAACTTTTGGTTTTTGTGTGCCACCCTAAGATTTTCAGTGGACCCATGAAAAATTTCTGGGGGCACCACTGGTCTGCATACGTTGTAAACATAGATACAGGTATGACAGGATGAAAGTTGACTGAAGAATTAAAATTACAGTTATAGTTAGGATTTCTTTTGATACAATAGGAGGTCCGTGATAGATTGGGACACAGCCGTGAGTTTAGTAATTGCTTCTGTAATAGGATAAGACAGGATTTTTCCATCTTTTAAACTTAAGTTGAGACAGAACAAACAGTTAGGACATTTTTCTGTGATGTGGCCGTGGGTGTGTTAAATCAGTCTCCGAAGCATCATAGTACAGTAGGTCCTGGAAATATTTTCTTTGTACGTACTGTGTGTCTTCATTTTTTTGTCCTCTAATTTTCTTCTTTAAGAACTGTGAAGTATCCTTACTCTGACTGAGAGTATTCACATCACGTCTGGTTCATGTAAATGTTGTCGAAGCGGCGGCTCAGATCCAGGCAGCCACTGTGCATCACTGGCCTTTTGAGAGAAGCTGTATGGAACCAAATATTAATATGAAGCAGACGCTCGTTTTTTTTAAAGTGATAAAACAAGATGGACAGTTGTAGATCGCAGAAATGGGGAGAAAATACTATAAATATGCATTCCATTACATTTGGGAGAATTTAATTCAGGGCAAATAATTTGAGAGATGAGCCGCCGCTGAAACGATGGTCTTAATGGACAGGTGTCCACTTAAAATCTCTGGCAAAGCTAAGACTAATGGATTGCTTTATATGCAGCACATTCAGAGAATGGAAAAGGGATTGGGAGAGCTTAAGCGCCTGAAGCACCCTGCATGCACAGATCCCTGCATAAATACACTGCTTTAATTTCCACAACTCGTGCATTTGTCAGATGTAACCTTTTTCCAGCAGTATTTCAGGACAATGAAAATTAACCTGACTGTCACACAGGCCAGAGAAACACACAGGAGTGTAACATGATGCAGAGATGACCAGTGCATGTGTTCTGTTTGGCTAAGCTCCTGTATATCACACCTTGTGTTTGCAATGGACTTTTTGACTTTTATTTAATGTGATTCTAATGGGTTTTTGTTTGTTTGTTTATTTTTTTTCCTGCTGAATTAATACCAAGGTGTTGCCTGGTTGCATTTGTAAAAGTTTATGTCAGTAAGCTATGATTACTGCACATATGTCACGCAAGTTAGTTGCACATTACACACACCTGAATTAAAAAAAAAAAAAATCTTAAAGGACCGTATCAGTTTTTTTAAATGTTTTAGGTTTTTTTTTTTTTTTAGATTATTTTTGTGGGCTTTTTGCCTTAATGACAGGACAGAGAGTGAAATGGGGAGACAGAGAGAGAGAGTGGGGACTGACATGCAGCAAAGGGCCGCGAGTCGGATTCAAACCCGCGGCCACTGCAACGAGGCAATGCCTCTGTACATGGGGCGCCGGCACTATCCACTACGCTACCGATGCCCCAATGTTTTAGCTTATTGACTAAAAATTATGCATATTTTAAATCAATGGCCCGAGCAAAGCATATGTCTTTGCATTTTAAAATGTTTTTTTACCATCATCCATTACCACTGTCTTCCACTGGATGCTGTGCAGTATATGTAATATTATGTTGCAGTGCAGACTTTTAAAATCAATCTGCACTTCTAAGTGCTTCTCCACCCAGCAATAATGTATCCCTGATAACAGTGGAAGCACACAATACATTCACTGTGAAATTCATTCAATTCAAGATTCAAGACTAGAAAATAATTGCTTCATGTAGGGTTGAAATATAAACATCTAAGACAAAAGCAGCATGCTTTGAAAAATTATTAATGGGCTAAAACATGCAAGAGCATTGGTATTGTACGTTAATTAAACATATTTCATAGTCAAAATGAAACACAAAAATGCACAGATATTGTGGTATGCATTTGAGTGTCAGATGTCGATAGCACTATCAAAATATCACCAGTAAACAAAGTCATTCCAGTTTGCCAGTAATGTTGAGAAACAAGTAGTCAGGAAAGGATGAAGACTTTCCCTCCTTTAATTGGTTCCCCAGTGAAGACTGGGAAAGATGACAGTAACTATAGTGTACTTGCGGACCTATACACCTCACAACACTACACTCACCTGCACAGTATGTCCGTACTCTATTACATTGTGCTATACTAAAATGAGAGGCGGAAAGTATAGGATAAAAGAGCAGCTTTACTGGGTTTGTATTCACTGACTGATAATTTCAGCTGCAGGTCTTAGGAGGGACTGATGAGCAAAATCAGCAGCCCTCTAAGCAGTTAGCCATCATACAGCACAGACTCAATGTGCCTCTCACACAGTGGTTACACCTATATGATGTGCATGTATCATTGGCAGACAGCGAGCTGCAGAGTACTGCCACTGCGCCCTGCTGCTGTCTCCTCCATTACTATTTATAACACTGGCACACAAAAAGCCATCACGCTATACATGTACTAAATATAAATATTAATACAACCCACAACATTTTAAAAAAAAATGTAAAAAGTCAGGCTATCTCATGGTGTCATCTAGTGGTCAGGCCGTCTAACTGCAAAAAAATGAAATTTAAATAAGTTTCTAAGTTGCTAATACAAGTGTAGAAAGGCAAGAAGTGTTGTTATCATCCTACTCTTATTACACTATCCTGGCTGTTACTGCATGGTCAGTGAGGCCTCTGTATGTGCATCACGGTGCAGAGTGACAGTACATGCAGCAGTGATAGATGAGGACACAAAATGCTGTTCTCATGTCACTGACCCTAAAGACAGAGATCACAAGATCATCAATGTTCAACAGTTCTTCAAAACTTCAACTTCAAAACTGAAAGATTTTGAAATTCTTTTATTTCCAATGTGTGTGCATGGCAGCTATGGTATGGCAACACATTCTCACTCTGACGTTTGGTCATGGACTTTCCACATTGACATATGACATGCAAGGTACCCTGGGTACATTGTTTGTTGACATTCTGGGATGTTGTGTGAATTTCTGCCTGTTACATGCCTATTTTCAAAAAAACACTTCCATTTTCACAGGAAATGTACAATTTGGATACATTATCTTTCAAAATCAACGCACTATGTCAGTACAACATTGCGAATTGACAGTTTTTTTCTTCAACAGCAAACACGCAAGGTTACCTTAGGCCAACACGCACGTGGTTGGGTTTAGGCAACGTTTTAGGCATTATTTAGCAAAAAACAACAGAGTTTAGTTTTACAGTCTTACGAGAATCAAGCACCGGCCTCCCGAGTGAAAGATGGTGGTTTTTGGACCCATCTATCACCCCTACTGCCAAATCTACTTGGACTTCTGCCCCCTTTACTTTTGATGTTGTCCCACCGCATTTCCCCCTTGGTGACCGGCCACGTATCGTGCCAACTTGAAAGGATGGCTTTTTTTGTCGTTGACAAAAAAAGTCTGTCTCCCAATACTGACATACTGTCTGTGGCCCTCAGCTCTGAGCCCATAGATGCCTATTGAATTTGTAAATCTTTAAAAACAGCTTAACAACTGTAGGTTTGGACAAATGTCTTTGAAACAGGAGGGATGGTGCATTTGTTGGGAACTACTTTCAGCAGCAGACTAATACATATTTGGTGCTCTCATGAGTATTTGGGCAGCAGAATGATGTATGTAGGATTAAATCAAAATAACCTACAGGTAAATGCAGGTGAATCAATATGTCCCTACACCTGTTTTCACTTACCCTGTTATCACTGCATTACACAATGAGAAAATAAAAACTACAGGTGAATATACACACAATACATGATAGTAGAATCCATTCATTGTTTGGTCTGCAAAACTAAAAATACAAAATATCACAAACTGTATCTTCTAAACCAGTGATTCTCAAATGGTTTATGGGTATCTATAGGGGTACTTTGGAGTATTGCAGGGGATATGTGAGATTTATTTTTTCTTTTTTATAAAGTGGGAATTTAAAAAAAAAGGTCAAACATAACTCCTACAGCAAAAATAACAATACTATAATAAATTCATTAAAAAATGTAAATGTTTGGTTTGGTAAACTGGTATTTTAAATGGAATCACAAACTGTCACGAACAGTCAACTGCTGCAACAAATGCAGTCACATTTACATTTGTTCACTGTGTGTTTCTACAGCCCGCTCTTATTTCAAAGTCATCAAATAGCATGGCTTTGTCGGTGATTTCTGTGTCAGACACCAATGCAAAAAGGTACCTTTCTTGGCGGTATGATATGCCTCAGGGCAACCTCAGTTTACAACGGCACCCGGCAGTGTATCATACCACAACGAAAGGTGCTTGGGCCCAACAAACTCTTTTCTCTCAGGAGGCCACTGTTGGCTGCCAGTGAAAATGTAGAACCAAACCATGATTTTTTTTCTCAACCTAACCACATGGTTTTGTTGCACAAGGAAATAAATGTAACTACAAGGTGTTTTACCGACATTGTGAGTTCCTTTTGAAAAAGACCGTTTGCATCTACCCGGCAGAAACGATACATTTCCTGGACAAGTGTACAAGTGTATTTTGAAAAGACGCAATGCATGTCACAAGCGCCAATTTACACGGCAACCCAGAACATCAACAACAGATGCAGGAGGATGCCAAGCACATCATAGGCAGATGCAAAGGTCCACTGACTAAGTAGTGGATGATGATATTTGATGATTTGGGATGAGAATGTGTTGTTTTCTACCAAAAATACTTTGCACTGGTCAGGTGGTACTTCGCTAAGAAAACTATTTCGAAGGGGATACATTATTTAAGAAAAGTTTGAGAACCACTGTTTGAAACAAATTAAATTGTTGATACCCAAAACATTGATATTGTTGCTGAGAACAGCAATCTATGGCATGTATGCCAGCATTGGCTCACCAAGCCACTTTCAGTAGCACATGAAAAAGCAGATAATATTGACATAAAGTCTGCATTCACATCTTGTTATATTACATGTCAGCTGAGACAGACCACTCAGAGGAATATGTGCAGCTGTAAGTATCAACATGCATACCAGACATAGCACGAAAGAGAGAGGAACAGAGTTCACACTAGTGGTAAGCTTAGTTTACATTTTACTTATTGGTAGCCTACAGTGCTTAATTTGTAAAATTAGAAGTAGGGGAACACTTTTGGCCTCTGAGAGAGCAGTGTTCCCCCACTTTTGGGAGTGGGGGAACACTGCTCTCTCAGAGGCAGAGATATATTCATTTCATTATGGGTATGCAATTTTCGAGCAGAGGCTTATGAAATAGGCTTAGGTTTGATTAAACCTTAGCGAGTAAGAAGCCAATCAATGCATGTGTTCAACAAGTATGAACAGGTTAACATGTAGACAGCGATATTCAATATGCTCTGTCCACAGTCTCTAATCCACCAACACTAACGTTATGTCTTAGACAAGGACAGCACGCTAGTCCAGCTGATAGCTAATTGTTACTAATAAGCTCAAATGACAGCTGTCTGTATGTAGACTAACTTAGTTTGACACATATCTTAAAATACTTTTTAACTTAGCTGCTTGCTGAGACAAACAGCCCCTCCTCTCTCTACAACGGCATGTAACCAGCCGAATCATCTACGTCATCACGCTAATTTGAAT
This sequence comes from Epinephelus moara, assembly GCF_006386435.1. NCBI lineage: Eukaryota > Metazoa > Chordata > Actinopteri > Perciformes > Serranidae > Epinephelus > Epinephelus moara. The sequence goes on from NC_065513.1 coordinate 5,593,842, forward strand.
ACATTTTCCAGAACTTTGATGTGCAGTGGAAATGCAAACCACACAGATTACCAGGAATTATTTTATCCAGGTAAATAGATTCCTGGTAATAAAAGTTCCTGGAAATGTTGGTGGAAAAGGGGCTAAAGACAGCCTGGGATAAAATTCTGACAGTGTCAGAAATTTGGGATGACCATCGCAATGTGTGACTGCTGTAACAACCTACATCTACTGACCAACCAATAGACATGCAGCATGAAATGATACACTGGCGCTAAACCCAAACAAACAGATGGATAGCAGCTCACCATGGAGGCAAAAAGCTCTTGAAGAAATGTGTGGGATTCCAGCAAAGAGGAAATCATTGTCAAGTTGTGGCAGCAGAAGCCTTGCCTTTATGCTGTGTCCTCCAGCTCTTACCATGATCGTGTAAAGAAGGACGAAGCATGGAAGGAAATAATGGCAGTGTTGCAGCTGCCAGGTGAGCAACCTGGCAGCTAGCAACATTCACTGCAGTATATAGTGCCCACAAAACATTGGGTTATTGATAATGTGACCCTCTATGTTGTGCTTCAAAGTTGAAGAGGTAATAACCTGTGCAGCATCCTTGCACACTCAGTATGGGAAGCTATTGCATTGTATGTTGTATGGTACATCAAACTTTATGTGGTACCTAAGTTTATTAGATCCATGTCGCTTTAAGCAATCTCAAGTGTAGCTTGCACTAAACTTAAGATTGCTAAAATCTCACAGCGTGTAGGAAGCTTACATTGATATTTACCATATAAAAGGTTGCTGACTCCTGCATTAAAGGGCATCTTCAAAAGAGCTAGGCTTTCCCCTGTTCCAGGGTTTATGTGTCAGCACCCCAAAGGTACACCACAGAAAAAGACCTTTCTAAAGTTTAAAAAGTATTTGAATAAAATGGTCTTAATACCACCATGATGATTTCTACCATCATAGAAAATACAAAGTGCACTAATTCCACCAGCTCAGCTGAATTTATTCCCAACTGAGTGTTTCCTTGTTCTTCCTCATTTAACCTTCAGTGTTTGATCTTCTTGTTGTCAGACCACACCTGAGCTGATATGTGTCAGTGTGAAGGCAGTACTAAAACTGCCAAGCCATTCAGAGGAAAAGGTAGAGAATAAAGTTAAGGGACATCAAGGCATTGGCCTTTACCAACAGTCTTGAAGCAGTTCATCAGACTGAATCCTCACGCATGGCAGAGCAGCACTGAAGGCAGCCCACCACATTCAGCTGACAAGATAACAATCTCATACTACGTGGCAGCAAGAGAACAGAAAGAAAGGACGGTGCCACAAACAGGTCAAGGTTTCCATGTATTCTGTGAAATATCTCAGCATTTACTGGGTGGATTAGGGTAACGTTTTTGTACAGATATCCATGGTTTACAGACAATGAATCCTCATGACTCTAATGATTCCCTGAATATTCCTATGATGCCACTGTCAGGATGACAGTTTTGGTTTTCAGTGAAATGTCTCAAAAACTATTGGAGGGATTGCTGAAATTTGGTACTCACATTGTCCCGGGTTTATGACTAAATACCGGCACAACTAGAATGGGGGAAAAACAATTTGTGTATCTGCCCTGTGATTTGGATCTGCTCTGAAATGTTATGGGTTCTTCTTTGGCCCCTGCTACATCCTTCCACCAAGTTTCATGAGAAGTGGGCCGGTAGTACGCCTGCTGACAGACAAACAATAAACAGACGAACTGACCGAACTGAAAAATATGGTGGTATTTTCATCAGCCTCACATGTACTTTATGTTAAGTGCTAAATAGTAAATGTTACAATGGTGAACATTGGCGTCTCAGTCTTGTTTCATTTTCTTTTTAAGACAACCTGACGCCTGTACTATGAAGCCACTTCAACATGACCAGGATATATGTTGTTTATCTGGCTTTACTAACTCTAGATAAGGGATATCACGGAACTGATTCTACTGACCTATACAAATATATATTCTTTTTAAGAACTTACATGTCAGGATAATAATAATTTTTTTTTCTAGGGATCTGATTGGTCAGTGGTCGCAGTGTTGGAAGCTAACTTGTTCTGCTCCAGAGCAGGTACACTGTTCAGCCTAAGTTGCCATGGTGATTTATACTGGTAAAAAGAAACCAACCTTCGTAGAAATGAAAACCCACACTGTAAACAATTTCACTGTAAAATAACAGTAAAGAGCTGGCAGTACAGATGCCAGCAATTTACTGTAATTTTACAATATAAATGACTTTACAACCTATTACTGAAACAGAAGCAGTAAAACAGGAATATGGTATATTTCTGTATTTCTACAATATTCAGTAAAATACTGGCAGCACAGTTGCCAACAATATTCCACAATTTTACAGTATCCATACTGTTTTTTATTTTCACAGTCTTTTACCGTAAAGACTAAACACAGCATATCTCTGTAATTATTTGGATTTACAGTAACATTCTGTTCAGGGTGTTACTTTAGATCAATCTACAGTTTACTGTAGACAGGCACATTTGATACAACAATAACTTAATTTAGCAATTTAAAGATGATCTAAAATATCAGTCTTCAATGCAATTAACATTAGAACTTTATTATTCTGTGGGCTACAGATATCTGCTTAAAATAAGATAAGCAATAAACTTTGAAGAGATCAAAATTAAATACATTAATTTAAAGGGTCAAACAAATAAAAACAGCCTACTAGCATCTGCTTTGAGCTATGGTAATTAGGGCTGTGCGGTATACTGGTTCATACCAAAAACCGGTATTTATTTTCGTTGATATGAATTTTTCATATACTACAATACCGGTCGGTGAATAGCCCAAACAGCGTCCAGCGGGGACCCATTTTACCGCTGCACACCACAGACGTGCTAGAGCCGGCGAGAGTGAGAGCGTAGAGAAAAGTTGAGAGGTGACAATGGCTGCCGGAGAGAGTTCTGAAAGCGAAGCAACTGTACACGATGACCCAGAAGAACTCATACCAAAAAGAGCAGTGTTTCCCCTATATGCAACTAGCAACGGCACACCGCCACTGCTGATTTTTTTTTTTTTTTCGTCTTAGCTCTTTAGAAACTACCGTTATATTATTTGGCGCTACGGACGCTTCATATCCAGGCTATAGAACAGGTCTATACCTTGTCCTTTTATTAAACAAACTAAATAGCCTTATGTTATTTATCTTATTTACATGACGGCATGTCATGATACACTGTACTCCGTATCACGCCCACCCATTTTGCCTGATGCACGCAAACACACACACACAGACACATGCGCGCACACACACACACACACAGACAGGTGAGCACACTAGAGCATGACTCGGGCCACATTTTCCTGACCCAAGCCGACAATTATAATTATGATTTATTTATTTATGATTTATTAACCCTTTATTCACCAATAAGTGCATACATATAACCAAATACAAAGTCAACAAGCAAGGAATGACATTGGATTGATGTAAAGTAAATGTGATAGTAAGAAAGCAACAACGATAGTATGGACAACAATAAAGAAAATAAAGATATCTAAGGACAAAACAAAAACAAACCAAAAAAAAAGTCCAAGACAATTATAACCGAGCACGGCACTAATGGAGCGGAGCTTGTGTTGCATTCAGGTGTTGTCACGTAAATAACAAATTCCAGCACTTGAATAGGCCATAGCACAACACAGCAGCATGTCAAGTGGGCCGAACCCGAGCAAAATACCATCAACTACCGTGAAACCGATATGATTTTTTTTAAAAACGTGATATGAAAATTTTGTCATACCGCCCAGCCCTAGAAAACTTCTTAAATTTTGTTTGTCAGAGACTTCCCTTAACCCTTATCAAACATGACAACACCACAGCATACAGTATCAATATATCAATAAATACTGACAAGAATGTTGTTCCTCAGATGCAGACCATTATATTAACTTTACCAAAATAAATCAACAAACAGTGCCCATAACTATAGGCTACCTGTTTGATTTATTCAATTCTGCGTCTCACAGATAAATGACATATTTTAAAGCTATCTCAACAGCCTATTGAGCATCAGCTTGATATCAAACATTCTTGGCGACATGAACAAGATACTGCAAAGAAAATAACACTCTGATTACCTACTTTATAGATGCAAGACCTGATCGATGATTGACGATGAAGTAGGACTTGCTGATGTGTAGCTCATATCCTCCAAATTGTGTGTCCTCACCTGGAAAAACTGCTTTCTAAATGACAGTTTCAAATACTTACGTCCTTTACATAGTTGCATCACATAACATGACATACTTATGTCACAATACAACGTACTTGTATCCTGTACATAACAAATGCAGTTCCCTGAACTTAAAACACTATTTTTCCTAACTAAGCAGTGTTGGGGCCAAAACCCAACCATGTAGCCACCATCACATTTGTGCCACTACCTTGTAATGTAAAGGGATCATGGTATTTTCACTTATTTCTGTGAGATCACGTTTTAAGATCTAATAAAGACATTGTATGGTTTGATTAATTCAGGTTTGTAGTTCAGATGTTATGCTATTTGAACAGCTAACTTCATAGGTAAATAGACAATCCCCATGTAAATAGTCACTCTGTGATTATGTATTTATTTCCAAACATTTCTTTATTGACTGCACTTCCAACTATAATAATGTAAAAGCAAAGCACAAACATCACACACACACACACACACACACACACACACACACACACACACACATATGTTCTTGTTAGTATGAACTGAGAGGTAGGAACTAAGGGGCTTTCCGATGCAGACATTTATTTATTCCTTAGTGATGGTAATTGTATCACCGATTCTTCTTATTACCTGTTTTTTGTATCATGTCAGCTGAGCCATTGGCAATCATGCTTTCCACAGACACTTCCTTTGAAAGACCTAATCACATACTAATAACAGAGAGGCATTCCATTTTCTCCATGCAGAGACTCAATCGGAAGAGTCTGAGCTATGCACACAAGCACCAATAGATGGTCACTAAACACCAATAGAAATATCAGAACAACAGCAGGGAAGCTGTATTTTCTTCACTGCAAATAAGTGAATATAATTGCCCTCCTGCAGTTGGCAAGGATAATGTTATTATATGTGAATCAATACTGTAGTGTGCTGCAGCAACAACAGAGATGCACATGGAAGCATTATCGTAAGGAAAGCCCCTTGACAAATCTGATTAGCAGCCATTTGAGAGGGCTGTTCCCAGAAGGACCTGCTGTCACACTGACCCTGCTTAACCTCTTGATTTTCCGGGTTCAAGTCCAATTAACCTTTGGGATGAAGCAAGAGTGTCACCAGCAGTGCAGTCGATAGAAGCCCAATAGTAATCATTTCATTTTCTGGTTCATCAAACAGGCCCGGGCCCCACCTCACTAATCTCAATCAAAGACATAGCCATTTATCATTGTAGACACTCAGGACAACAGTTTGACCATAGAAGACTGGTTAGAGTCTCAGACACCCATCTGTGCTGCACTGACTCTGACTACACTGCACTGACTTCCTATTGGAAACAGGCCAGGCTGTGTTGTGGGAAATGCTAGTGTTAGGCTACTGACGCTAGCAGTTTGCTCCCACGGACAAAAGCACCATCAACTGGATATTCAGACCAGTCACCAGTAGAAAATGTTGGAATTGTACATTTATGCAAACCATTGATATGTTACATTCGTGCATTTCATACGTATCATATCAGTGTTTCTAAAGTGACGTTGTTTATGACCAACCCGTCAAACCTGGTTGTTTTTAGAGAGTCATGACTGCATTTCCAAAATATGGGTGTTTTTTAGCGACCATGCGCTGTGTTTCCACTGGGAATAGTGCCATGGAAAGCAGTTGTTCATTTGCGCAGACACTGCTGCATTTCTGGGATCATGCTACCAAAATCGGTTATTTCAAGCCAAAACATGATCTTTCCCTAACCATAACTAAGTAGGTTTTGTATCAAAACCTAACAAGACATTAACCACAGCATTGTTGAAACGTAGAGAAATGTTACGTTTAAACATATTTGCTACATAATAATGCACAAATGTAATGTATGTAGTTTGCAGAAACATATGATGCCAACATTTATTCTGGTGACTGGGTTGGTATTTCAAATTGGGTAAGGCATACCAGGCAGAGGTTCAAAAATTGACAAGGGCACCTTGACATAGTAGGTTATACAAATCTGTTCCACTGTTTTGAATTTCCTTGTAGGTATAATCAGGGTACAAATTAGTCATCTGATCAGAGTCTTGAGGGCGGGATAAAGCTAGCTACCTAGCAACATTCAGTGTTGGGCAGTAGCATCACTAAAAGTAGCAACGTTACTAACTTAAGTACAACGTCACTACTTTCCAGGACAAATAGCTTTTCAGTATCTAAGTTGATTAACTGACCAAGTAGTGTGGTAGCATCCACAAAAGTTACAAACTATTTTTCCCAGGAAAAGCTTTGAAGTGCAGCAGACTTTTTTCTGCGGAGGTCTGGATAAATTTAAGGATAATAAAACTGAGGACACGTAATGTGACTGATGCCAGTGCTACACCGAGGCATGTAGGCGAGGGAAGCACTTCTGTATGACAAGAGTATGTAAGAGAGGAGAGAGAGAGTGAGTGACATACTGATGTCACGTGTGTGCAGGACATGTTCATGTTCTAATGTCTCTCATTTAGGTCTGTCATTTTTATTGTTTATATTAGTGTCTTTTATTTACTATGTTTTTTGACTGGAAAATATATTTTGGAATTCTGTTTCTGAATTACTGACATAGCCAGATAGCCTACTGAAAGAGGCCAAGACAGAGACATGAATTAAGTAGTAAGTGGAGAGAGAAAGAGGGAGCGCAATAAGCTGACTGATGATGTCATGTTATTGGACGATATGCTTAAATGTCATAAAGTCTACAAAAGAAAAGAAAAAAGCAAAAGAAGAAAGTTTTAATCTAAGTCTGTCATTTTTTAATGAACAGTTCAACTGAACAATTTTGCCTGCCTATTTGTTCACTGAAATAACACTGATTTGACACAGTAAAAAAATAAAAGTAGCTTTGCAAGTGGCAAGCTACTTTTGCCATTTTTTCGTAGCTTTGGTTGCTACATTTCTCTGGGGATAGCTTTAATGTAGTGAAACTCAGTTGATGTGGAGTAGCTGGTAGCTTAGCTAATTTCATTTTCAGAGTAGATTTCCCGACACTGGCAATATCCATGAAAAATACTGACAGAAGAATGGCCACAAAAATGACAAGCATGGTTGAGATGTTTGCAGCTGTACAGATTGTAATAAGTCAACTTAAAGAAATAACAATTCTTCAGTCATCATATTTCTTCAATTGTAATGAATAATATCACCTAGCAAGTGCTACTACCCTTTCCGCCGTCTGTGGGATGGATATGTAACTTGTTGCTTTTTGGTTTAAAAAATATTAAAATAAACTGCCCTCCCAAACAGACATTAGCTCATTAGAACACAATATGAGGTGGAATGCATGTAGTGAAATGGTAAATGAGACACATGATTGATGATTTGCATGATATTCAGGCTCGTGAAAATATAGCCTCAATGGTCTGCCTGCACCTTCATTTTGAGTGAGCATGATGCAACATGATGGCCATTTTTTGATGCACTCATGAAATACAAGATGCATCTGCAATCAATGCAGGTGTGTTAGACTAAACACTGCATCCTTTCATGCTTGGTGGACACTGTGCTATTGATAGTATGCAATTGTAACATATTTTAGTCCAATGATAAGAGCATGATCAGCAGAATCTCCCAGCATGGACATACCTCTTCCCTCTTCCAGATGAAATGTGTGTCCTGTGAGGTGTTCCTCTGTAAGCCTGATTCCCCCCATCTTAGATCACAGTCTCTCCATGGTAAATGCATGCAGGGTGACTCTCAACCCGACTGGGTATGAGATGCCAGACACTTTGATAGATTGATGACTCACCCCAGAGGTCAGCACAAATACACAAGTTGTAGGATCTAATTAGAGGCTCTCTGGGGAGCTAGATGAGTGGCAGATTAAAATCAAAGGAGACAGACAGGGCTAGAGGAGGAATTAAATTCTGTTACATGTAACTCTGCCTTATATTGTAAATTCTGTCTTTTGGTTTTTGTAGTTGTTTTTTCATTTATCTGTAAACATACTGTCTGCAAAGCGAAATATTGGAGAGTCATTGCATGAGAACTGTTAAGTTTGGGTCCCTAACATTTAAAGGGAAAAATGATGCAGTATATGCTGTCTAAGTTGTTTTTAATGGCTGAAGACACAAATTCAAGTGTACCTACTAGCATGAAGTCAAATTAAAATTAAATAATAAAATTGTAATTTTTATATTTTTAACATTTTTTTAACATTCATGTGAGGAAATAAAAAATATTGCATAAATCTCAGACTTTTTTGTTTTTAGGAGTATAAATGCTTTTCTCTACATGGAAAATGTGTTAATCAAATTTTAGAAAATGGTTAAAATAGCATTATTTACATGTGTTCATAGATTTCATGTTCCACGCTGTGACACTAATGTATTTCTGCACCAAAATACTGCACCGTTCCTTTAATGGACATCACTGATGGGAAATGACATTGCTTAAGAATTTGGAGAGGACAAATTCAAATGCTACTAATGAGTTTTTGTTGGGTTTTTTTTTGTACATTTATCTATCATATCTGTCCTGTCTTGATAAAAAAAAAAAAATTGAATCCTTTCAACACATCACATTCAACCTCGTAACAGGCTAATATCTAGATGTAATGGGTTTTACATTAAATCAATAATTTCTTATTTTCTTTGATGTTTTTGTCATATACAGGTATGCAATGATGATTGTTGGGTAGCATGTAGAAAAGCAGCTGTAAGGAAGGACAAGAGAGAAACGAACAGGAGAAAGAAGTAGCAAAGCTCCCTAAATTACATTACTTTGGTTTTTTATATTGCCAGTGGTGTGTGTGTGTGCACGCCTTATTAGCCTTATTACTAGTAACTAGCATGCATTAGGGCCTGTCACAATAACATGCACTGGGGCCCGTGGTAACTACTTTACGCCACTGCAGGCCCGTCACGCCTCTTTTGCTTCCTCGATGCCGGCATGCTGTCTTAAATCACACACTGAAGCAGAATGATGCCACCACTGTTTGGTTCTGTGTGAAAATGCAAAGGTAGCATAAAGAAGGGACTTCATAGCGGCTCCATGGCAGCCAGTAATCGACATCAACATGCATTAAATCAAACAATGGGGATAAGGAATGTGCTCCCTGCTTCTGTGGGTGTGCTCTGTATCCATGTGACTGACTTGATCCATTTCTTATTTTTCTAGCCTCACTTCATGAGCAGGTCACGAGCATCACTGTCAAATTCAACACTGCTGTGAAACTGTGTTGGAAGTAACAAAAGAGAAGAATCTCTCTGTCTGCCCAGAGCTGGACAGACTCCCTGCTTCTCTCACTTTAGGGATGCTAATAGTGTGGCTCTACCGCCACCAGACAGAGGGGTCACAAAGTCAATACAGAGGCTTGTTGAGTGTTAACAATGTGCTGCTGAGAGAGCGAGAGGAGGCCGGCAGCAGGATGAACAGGCTTTGTTGTGCCACATGGCTTCCAGGCTGAATATGGGCCATGAGGGAGTTGTTCACCCAATTGTTCCACCGTGGGTGACATGCATCCGCCCCCGTAGCAGCTCTGTTTAAATAGCTGCACCCCCCACTCCCCACTGACAGATGTATCTTTATTCAAGGATTTATTCTGTTTTTTTTTTCTTTCTTTGAACAGGATTAGGATTATTTAGAGGGGATTAGTGTTATTTTTTATGGATAATGTCAGAGATTGTGTCAAAGGGGATGAATCTGAGGGGGTCATTGGCTGCCTGTTTGATGTTTGTTTGAGCTGTTTGATTGACATGGAGTGAACTGGAAGTGATGTGCTCTCTCTCCATGTTATGTGTCTGTTTTTGGGATCTAGGCAGTTAGACGGGACTCCAGTTATACATATCACATTAGATAAACACACACACACACACGTCTTTATTTATACGTATGTTGTATAACTGCTATGTATAGTTTGTAAATGTCCCTGAAATTTTAAATTCATATAAAAATGTATTTTTAAAACCAAGGTCTTGGTCAGCATTGACCACCACTGTGATGAAATAGATAAAATAGCATATAATTTCACCAGCCAATAGTGCTAGATCAATATATATTTTATTGTGTGAACTGTCCTGTATGGCAGGTTATAAGGCCATAAAAAGTATATCTTAGCTTCTTACATAGTGTTTAAATCCCTTTTCTTCTCACTTAGGCTAAAAAAATCTTTAAAAAATCTTAAAAGCAAGTTCGTTTTTCCCAAAAAGAACTTGCTTAATTTGTATGTGTATGTTCCATACCTACACTTTGTCATTTGATTGCATTTTAAACAACAAACTAAGGCAAATGTTTTTAGCGTAACACAAGGACATTCTTCTCTGTGAACTATCACCTCTCACTGTCTGTGAAGTATGCAGCTTGGAAATACCAGTAAAAAGTGGGAAGATTTAAGCCTCCAACATGCATACATTTATGGAAATTTATTATTCCAAATAATAAAAATTTTAAATAGTATAATCAATAAATACGAAAAGTGTTCAAAATGAACACAAAGCATGTCTTTAACAACAACTGATCATTTTTTAGGTTAATTTATTTGAAACATATCGTAGTTATTACACCAACCAGCTTGATTAAAATGAGAAAATCTTTGAAAACCAAATTGGACAGGCTTGTTTGTTGAATGAAAAGCTGATAAAACAATCATTAGAATGGATATACACTGATATACAATATGTTGCATCATTTTCTCAACATGCGTGTCTATTAAGAGGCTTGTACTTATGATCAGGGAAATACATAAACCTGACTGTCATAGTGATAGTCCACACTTGTGGATTTTGTTTTTGTGTCAAACAGTGGCTCTATAATCCCGACATTCCCTCCCATCTTAGTGCTCATCAGCAGTGAGCTGGGAGGAAAGTCAAACTCAGCACAGTTCACAGTAACCAATTGTGTTTTGTCATTTATTGTACTGTCCTATACATTTTTTTTCCCAGTAGCTTAAAGTGATACTGAAACTGCAAAATTACCATTTGTACATCAGTTACTCACCACGTGTTACCTTGAATTTGTGAAGAACGTTTTATTGTAAATGCATATGTTTTCGAAAGTACCTTACAGACATGATCACATGACTCCAATTTTAGCCTCTTTACCCTGGCTAACCAGTATGTTTTAGAATTGATTTTAAGATTTTACTGATTACTTTAAGGCTCTTCATTGTCTCTCTCCCAGCTATATCTCTGACCTCTTAGTACTGTACACACCAGGACGTACTTCAAGGTCCTCAGGCAGAAGTCTTTTGTCTGTTCCTGAGTCCCAGCTGAAAACTAAAGGGGACAAAGCATTTGCTGTCAGGGCCCCAAGGCTCTGGAACAATCTGCCCAAGGAAATCAGGTCGGCTGAGTCAGTGATCTCTTTTCAGTCCCTTCTTAAAACATACTTTTATCAGAGAACTTTTCCTGATTTTACTTGAGTATTGATTTCATTTAAACTGTCTTTTATTTCCTCAGTTGTTTTTTTTCCTATATACTAAAGTGTTTTCATCAGGTTCTTTTAAAAGTTTTTGTTGTCATGTCTTGTCTGTTTTAATTTTTGACATTTAAAGCACCTTGTAACTGCTTTGAAAAGCATTTTATAAATAAAGATTCTTTTCAAAGAAAAAAGTATTCTTATTCCCTATTCTTATTCTTATTCTTAGTCTTAGTCTTCTTACCATTATTATTATCATTATTACTTGGCATACAACTGTATAAATGAGACTTGGATAAGACTGCGCAAGTTGAGTGAGTTGTAAATGGATGTTTCGATGGATGTTTTGCTGTTGTCAAACTTGGTCCCCAATGAGTTTTGTTCATGAACAATGTTCGCCTTTTTTGAGTTCTCCATTCACTGTGGAGGCATGCGGGAAAAACCAAATTCAACCAGTTCAACATAACACGCAGTGAGCAATTGGTATACAAGAGGTGGTTTTGCATGTTAAGCATTTCTTTAAATGTAAGAATTCATTGTGTTAATCAACTTTATTTGGTACTGCATTTACTCTAGTATAGTACAGAATGTCTGTGACACTCAAAGTTCACTAATACCAATGTTGAAAGTAATGTAAAGTATCTCCTGAACATTGTCAACTCTGAAGCTTATTCAGTAGCTCTGGTATGTCTCAGTCAGTATGTTTATATGCATAGTTAAGTGGAGCTATGGTTATAGCTCGATTAGGCTTTTTAATAAGACTACTTTCTTTGTCCCAGTATACAAACAAAGGAGGGGAATCAATTTATTGACCAAAGAACAAGTTGGCTACATTTAGCTAGCAGCAGACTGGTATCATGATGGACAACTTTACAGCTCTGTACTTTTCGTATGTGCTTAAGCTTTACATTTTCTTTTTCTTCTCCTCTGCTATTACACATTTAATGCTATTTGACTTCGGGTCAAATACCAGGGGTGGAAACTGCGGAGTATGCGCTGAGCACGTAGGTCAGTTTGTGTCCAATTAATTGTATATGCAGGAGTAATTTGTCTCCCAACTCTATTATCTGGGTGTGTTAGTCTGACTTTGAGAATTCGATTTAGTACTGCTTTTTTAGTACAAAGCAAAACACAAGACCTCTAAAATCCAAAATATTTTCTTCCAGAAAAGCATGATGACCACACTTCTATCTAAATATGAACATGGTTTAATAACATGGATAAGAAAAGCTAGGCTACGTATTGCAGATATTTCTTTGTCAGAGGACAACATACATATAATCAGATATGCACATACACAACCTTGTAATTGCTTTTTCAGTTGCACTGTATAACCTAAGTTTTGATCACTGAAGTATTTTCTTTATCACAGCTAACTAAATAGTTATCTGACAACATCAAACCATGTTTTCTCAACCTCAAGACTCAAAATGTAATTATTAAAAAGTTTTTTTAATCCTGTTATCCTGAAATAATAATTTAATTGCAGCATTACTGGTTCCATCAACAATTGTTTACACTGGATCAAGAGTGTCTGTGACCGCGAACAGGATAAGTGGTTCAGAAAATCCAAAAAGGACTTTAAAATCTAATTATAATTATATGGGGATGACAGATAAGGCTAGTACTTAATCTAATTTTTGAGACAAAGATAGCAGTGGGAAAATGACTAAGAATTAACCAAACCTGCATATTATGGGATTCTTTAGCGACACCATTTGTGATTCCCACACGACTTAAGATGTCATGATCAAAACATAACAGGTTGATACAATGATCATACTTTTTTTTTTTTTTTTTTACAGTGTGGCTTAATGGATTTGAGGGAAGCACAGTCCTTTTTGTTTTTGTGTTACACAGCCACTTAACTCAGTCCTCCTAAAGCCACTGAATGACAGAACAATAAAAACATCACTGACAGTTTACATGCTAAACTAGCCTTTAAACAACAAATTACAAGCAATCCCATCTGATGGGTGGCCACCGCTCTTGTTGCCTGGGGATCTCCATGTGTGTCCTACTTGTTTATGCGCCACCAGACCTACAGGCCATCCACATATCTATGGCTATTAGAGGATCCTACAGCTGTTCATTTATCTCCAGCAGTCAGTTGCCTCAGCATCACAAAAGCAGAATCATGTCAGATGTCACAGCTGATGTCGTATAAGACAGTTGGACCATAAAATGTCTCAGTCTGACTGTGTCAATTCAGAATACTAGGGCACACTTTTCATTTGCATCTGAATAGGGGACTGAAGTCTAGCAGTCAAGCAGTTTGTCATGCAAAGTGAGAGCACAGAGAGGAGGTCAATGAGCACAGAGCGGTGGTGGAATCAGAGGCTCTGCAGCACTAATTCAACACCTTATTTTGAATGTGACATTTTTGATCTCATCCAACTGGGATGAGATGTTGTTTGTGCTCTTATTGTCTCTTGACAAATAGGTACATGTCATCGGCACAAAATCCATCCTTAAATTAGCATCCAAGCAAAAAAATTAAGAGGGGGACTGGGAAAAAGTCCTCCAACCATAAAACCACATTGGTTGTATGTTCCTACCTCTGAATACCTTAAAGGTAGGGTCTGGAGGATTTTCCAGTTGCTGTTTGTAAACACACATTCAAATTTGGCTCCTCCTATCAGGCTCAACTCTCCCGGGTGTACGGAGCCCGGAGGTACGGAAGAAGGCTTCACAGAAGAGGTTCAGGCAAGGCTCGCGCTGGTGCACGCTCGGGCACGCTTGGACATGCTCGGGCACACTCGGGCACAGCACCTGCACTCTCTCATTGGCTGGGGAAATCTCCGCCTACAAGCGGTCCGAGCTCACAAAAACATCAAAATACAGTTAAAGGGCAGGAGCTCTGCAAACAGAGTCACCACCACACATGAGTAGAAGCCCATAGGTGATGATTAAGCAGGATTTCATTTGTATATGTCTATATTTTGTTTTGTTTGAAAATCCTCCAGATCCTACCTTTAAATACCTAGCCCTAAATAAAATAAAATCAATTTTATTCATAAAGCACGTTTATAAACAATGTGAGTTTCCCCCTTAGTCTCAACAAGCACAAGCACCTGCTCTGAGGATCTGACAGATCTTGGGCTGGAAAGGGGGCAGAGGAGCTCAGAGATATACTTGGGTGCCAGGCCATAAGAGGCTTTAAAAACAAACAGTAGGACCTTAAAGTCAAGCAGGGGCGGACTGGCCATCTGGAGGTTCTGGAGAATAACAGAACGGCCGGTACTCCAGGACGGCCGGCGGCCGCCATGCAGTCATCACCGTTTTTTTTTTTTTTTTCCTTTTTCTCCCTGAAAATCTACTGTTCCACGTCCAGTCCGCTAGGTGGCAGCCTTTAAATTGGATACCAGCCGGCCCATAGATATCTATGAGCTGGCCGGCCGCCAATCAAATTGAAGAAGAAGGAAGCGCATACCATACGCGCACTGATTGTTGTGGGCTGGGCCTAGTCAAAGTCCAGGGCTGTTTTTTAGTCCCAGTCCGCAACTGAAGTCAAGAACTTTAAAGTGAATTTGGTGTCTGATCTTAACTTTAAAAGTCATATCAATAACATACATACAGCAGCTTGTTATCCAAAGTTAAAGGATTTACATCTCAAGCTAAGGACTGAGCATGACATACGACTCTCCAGCTGTCTGATGGAATGTTACACACCAATTATATGGATACGCTTTTATGCGCAAAAGCCACAACTGCAAATATTTTGAGATGGCATGGGGCAAAACAGAAAATTAATTCTAATAATCATCTTTACATAACAGAAAAAAGAATTCTCCAAGCAGAATTTGGTCTTTTGCTTATAATCAAAAGCTCTTTTTATACCTGGTATTAGGCTAGAGTGCATCTTGGGTGGTCCAATCAAAAGTGGATAGCTCTAAATACACACAAACCACCACAAAGATACTGTGATCTGATCATGCAAACCACTTGCCGACATGGTCTGGGATTCATTTGACCACATTATCTTTTGTAATGTAAACACTAATGCTCCCTCATGCATCCCCAACAAGGACTACATCCCATTGTCTCATAATTCGCCCATGACTGCATAGACTGTGTTTGCCCTAACACTGCCTTTGCACCTGCATGAAATATAGAGCCCATATTCTTGAAAGCACTTCATGATTTTTCTGACCTGCTAACTGATCTCACCACAGATTCCTCAGCCTTGAATCCTCAGCTGCTGGTATGAAGAGGATGGACTGCTCTCTGCTGAGCACATCATCTCCACTCAACAAGTAAGTCCACGCCATAAAGATCAAGAGAAGATCCCACAAGAGACACCCCCACCCCAGTCTCCAGCTCCGACCTCACCCCCCTCTGTCCTCCTGACCTTTGCTTAGGCAGCACGTAACATCTGACCTGTGCAAGAAATTTATCACAACATTTCAATTAGAGCCTGGCAAATCGCAAAGGCAGGTGGCTATCTGGGAGCCATTTGACCTTGCTGTCAAGATTAGCTCAGCTTTCCAATATGATTCTGTGATCTGACCCTTCAGTGTACTGCACCAGTCAGCTTCCTCCCCCTGAATGTTGCTTACCAAAGAGCTATTAGGAGGCTCCATAAGGAAATTGGAAGGCCACACAGTGGGCAACAGACAGGTCACCATGATTTCCTTATGGTCTAAAAATCCACACCCAATCAATCATTCTACTCCAAACCATTGTTGTTTTCATACAAATACATATCCATCTTGTTACTCTATCAATGAGAAATTCACAAAAGTTATTCAACCTACAGCCATGACAAGAAAGCTTTTAGATACATAAGATAAACAAACAAGACAAGATAAACAACGGCCTTGGATATGGATCCATAAACTTATTTTTTAAAGAGTAGTGACCAAGATACATCCTAAAGCATTTGTGAATTGCTTTATCATTTTCAGTCACAATGACCCTGAAACACATTTTGGGTTTTATATGCTGTTGGAAAGAGCAGATCCTTAGCTTTGTAATGATATTAATTTTGTTTTTGTACTCCAAATACCAAGAAAAATGCGCCTCTTTACATAATGTCTATCAACAAGCCGAGATTGGGGGAAAAAAACAGCCTTCAAATTTTGCAGTACAGTGGCCACAAAGATACATGACAGAGCCAGAGCCAATTGGCCGTCCAAACTGGGGGGGCATGCTGTACTCAAGTGGCTTTCCTGGGATGAAAAATACACAGAAAAGCTTGGGGACACTTTCAATATTTCGCCAGCAAGGTAACAAAAACAAGCACACCCAACAACACAGTGCAGGAAGACAGGAAACAACGGTTTATGTCGGTGCAACTGACTTGTACACACCGATACTGATACATCTTCAATAAGCTAATATTGGTCGAGTTTCGTGAGAGAATCACCGGTACTACAGCAAAACACTGAATTAACAAAGAAAACAAGACCAAACAGTGCACACTAATCTTGGACATTACATTATTGGATGTTTAGCTAACATGTTTTATGTAATTGTCCTTAATCCATTACATGACTAAATCCTAAAATCTGGTGTTTCCTTTTCCTGTCCTCTGCATACCAATTGCTCCAAAACAAACAACGTAATTGCTATATAGCAAAACTAACAAGGCCAAGCATGGCTTTATATGATGGGCAAGGTTGGCTCATTGTCTTAGATTACATTTGATTCAGTACATTTATGGATGATTTACTGAAATAATCATTTAATAAGGAAGGGAAAAAAGGAACTCAACATTTCTGTTTTGACATACATTTGACGTATACCATGGAATAACACAACTACTACAGGTTAACATGATAAGGACTTCACGATATTACAGTTTAACTTGTTTTCATTTGTTAAATTTGCATCCTCCTACTACGACCCTGTATTCTCATAAGGACATTCAATTTGGGGATTTCTACACATTTTAAGTCATTCTTCGTAACTTAGACCTGTTGTCCTTGTTCAAGGACATTTTTTGTGCAGTCTAGTAGTAGCAAATGCACAATACACTAGTCCAGGTTAGTCTACAGTCGATCTTGACCCAAAATGGGACATGGTACAAAACCTGATCCAATGTTATGGTTGAAACTCATTTATTTATGCTTATTAACATTTGTACTTTGATATGACATACAGATTTGAATTTTAGCAATGGTAACAAGCTAAGAGAATGTTAATTTGGAAGTACTTATTAAAGGCAGTTACACCTTTATTATTGTATTATCGCAGCATTTCACACAGGCCAATTAGGTGGGACAGACTGTTTCTACAGACAAATAAAGAACATTCCTAGCTTAAAGTACAGAGCAAAACATAAGTATGCAGAGTCACTAAACGAACAAATCAAAAGGCTTTAAGATGTTGCATTTTTGCAATTTTTGTCTTTTGTACAGCCATGTTTAGGCATTGAAATCAACAGTTTTTAACGGTTTTAGATCTCAATAGTAGTGCTGTCAAGAGATTAAAAAAATGGAGAGATTAATTAATTATGATCCGTAATTAATTGATCTAATTAATCTCTTTTTTAATCTCATCTCAAAATTGCTGAGAAAAGCCCTCAACTTGAGGTATTTTCATTTAAATTCATTACATTATTGTGGCAGATGATCAAAAGATTGATATATATTACAAAAAGTGGTTTTATAAAGTCATATTTATTGTTTTCAACAATAACACACTTGAACACAGATGCTGTACACCTAGCCATTACATTCTATTGTTTTTGAGATTAGTCCCAATAAAGAGTGCTGCAACCTTCAGTCTCGACCACCAGGGGGGTGCTTGACTGTCACGACATGTCAGCTTCATTAAAAGCATAGCTGCATATTAACACAACAATAAATGTAAAAACACACAGAAACAATACATCTGTGATCAGTTCCCTAATTTTATTTTAAAGGAGCTATATGTAAGAAATCTAAAGCAAATAGTCATAAAATCCTCCTAATATGTCACAGAGGCTAAGGAATAATGTTCATATAACATACTGATCTCACCGACAACAATAGTACAGCCAGAATATTCACATTTTAAAAAAATTTTACAGCCTGCAAATCATGTTTATATTTTGAATTTGTGGTTTGGCCTGTTGTGCCACCCACCGCCGTCTACCAGTCACACAGTCAGCAGAGTCTCAGCATCAGTTAAAGTTACGACTGAGCTACAGCAGCACGGCAAGCAGCGTTATCAGTGTCCCAGTACATAGCATTAGCAGTCTCCTCAGCTGTATTCTGGCAGCAGCGTTAGCAGTTTCCCGGTACATAGCATTAGCAGCCGGCTTCTCCTCAGCTGTATCCCGGCAGCAGCGTTAGCAGCAGAGAAGCCGGACTTGCTTGAACGGTCCGCTGGAAAACCAAAGATCGGGGTGTCGGTGGCTTAGTAGTAGAGCAGGCGCCCCATGTACAAGGCTGTTGCCGCAGCGGCCCGGGTTCGAGTCCAGCCTGTGGCCCTTTGCTGCATGTCATCCCCTCTCTCTCTCCCCCTTTCACACTTAACTGTCCTGTCCATTAAAGGCAAAAAAATGCCCAAAAAAATATCTTTTAAAAAAGAAAAAAAAAAGGAAAACCGAAGATGGCACTGCCACAGCAGCCGCCCGTGGGCAAACAAATCAGTCTCCAGCGTGCCGCTGTCCAGCAACCTCGAAACTGTAGGGGAGGGGGGGGCGGACACGACTCGTGGCAGTATTTTGAATTTTAGTGCAGTAACCGTTTTGGCCACATTCTTACATACAGCGCCTTTAACAATTTTCTAAATTATTTTCCTCTTCCCCAATTTCTCGTTTTATTTCATGGAAGTGATCAATGTAAGTGCATTTGTCCTTTAAACTTAATGAAAAATAAAAGCTAACAAAATAAAAGACACCTGGTACATTCATTACAGCTGTATCAGTTTATAGAACAGTTTTGAACAGTTAGAACAAAAGACTGCACTGCAACGTGCAAATCACTCCTTCTCGTGGCTGCCTGCGCTTTCCCTGTCCTTGCGGCTGCAATTTGCACTGTCTTCTCTTCTTCAAACTACAACACCCATAATTCATGTAGTAACTGCTGCAGCCAATGTGCAGCCGGTGGTAGCTGCATGACAGCTCAACCACCATGATCAGTTTTTAATGTTTTATCGGGCAATAACTACTCCAGACTCTGCTCTTGTGTAATTTTCAGGACAATCAGGGTAGGATTCAGGATTCAGGACAACTGCTTGGTTTTCGGGACTGTCCCGAATTTTTCGGCAAACAAGGCACGGAGGTCAGATACTTGCGTGCTAGGGCAGACAGCTTTTCATAGGCTCCACCACTGCAGGGGACAGTCATCAATGCTGATGCTGGGCTCTGCTCTGTAGCGCTGCAGCTCCCCCACAACTCAAGCACAAAGAAGCCCAATCGTATGCCTACAGACAGATTTTATAAAAGGCAACTCTGTGGCATACAGAAACAGTAAAGTTAGAGATTAAAAATTAGATCAACGCAATCAAAAAACATAGTGCGTTAAATATGGCTGTAATTAATTATTTGCAATTAACGCGATAATTTGACACCCCTACTCAATAGTGACCCTTAACCCATAGAGTTACAAAACATTTGCCAAATGTTGCACTGATCAGACATTAAAATAATCAAGTTTTATACTTGATTACACACTGGTGACCATTAAAAATAAACCAGCTGTCCCCATATAAGCACATAATTTCAATTAAAAAAAAATAGCAATGCTTAGTTTTTTACACTCATCAGCCATCTCATTCCAAATAGCAAGGAGAAATTAAAAACGCATACCAAACAAAAGTTGAGGTCTCAGGAGGGTATAATTATGAATTATATGAAAATTAGGTACCTCAGCCAGAGGTTCATCACAGTGTTAACACCACAACTCCTCTCTTGCTCTTATCAGAGTCCACATCCAAGTTGTCAGGGACTGTCCAAACACTGAGCGGTGTCAGGTTTCCTCTGACCACAGAATAGATGTGGGAAGGGATGGACTGTTTCAGCAGGGCTTCAGACAGTTGAGGCAGAACTGTTGTCCACTTATTTCCTCCAGCCCAGACTCCATCCTCCTCAGTCATCACGGCTGTGGGGACTTGTGGCTGGAGGGCGAGGGCCGGCCAGGATATAAACAGCATCCTCGTCTTTCCCAATTGTTGTCTTTATCAAGCGCTCAGCCTGCGATTGACAAGTGAACCACGGCCTGCTGATAGATGTTTCCTTTCAAAGACAAGAATAGTGAGGTCAGTGCTGTGTTGTCAATAGCCAGCTAGCCACCACAATCTTGGGGTTATCCACTGTGTCGTTGTGCAGTGCAAGGTGGAAAGTGTATTCAAGTTGTTGAGTCCATGGTGAATCGACTAGTAGGGCAGATTTGTCATCTGTAGATTCATAAAGCCATTTAATAGAAATAATGGAAATGCATCCATTAGGAGTTTGAGGGGGAGAAATTCTTTTTTTTTTTCTTTTTATGAGAAATGACTTTCTGGTTTAAGAAAGTACCACTTACCATTTTTTTTCTTTTCCATCCACCGTAGTCTGTCCAATTCAGTCAGAAAAATTTGCCCTCCTAGTCTTCAGACTAGAGAATGATTGATATGCTCTTACAAAGAATGTATAAAATTATGCATGGCTCACGCAGACAAAAGATCCTCTCCAGCTCTTCCTCTACTTTAACATGCCATACTCCCTTGATCTATACCCTTGATTACTATTGATTGTCTGAAAGATTTTATCATAAAATCAATAGTTTATGGAGGCTGTGATATACTACTGCTGTACAAGCTCAAAGCTGTCACCCCTACGTCGCCCCTACTTGTGAACAAAAGGCAAAGCTAAAACATATCCTATTGATTTTCTCTATTGATTTCTTTATCACTCTGATAAGGTAATGACAACATACGTAAACCTATCAGTCTGTGGTAAGATGGATTGTGCTTTTGTGATTTAATTAAATGGGTTAATTGGTTGATGTGGCCTAAACAGTGTCTCAAGGCCCAACCTGCACAGCCACCATCATATATCAGGTTACAAATCAGACACAAACTCTTGAGGTACATTAGAGTATTTTTGTGACATCACATTTTCTAAAAATACTTATTTGTAAGCTTGTATTATTTGTGTGACCAAAACAGGATCAGACAAATGCACTTGAAAGTCGGCTACTGAAAATTAGTTTCATGGCTCCTGTTAAACTGGCAAAGATGTCTGAAAACGTGCATTCTGCAGTTTGAGCCATTCTGTTGGGATGGGTGTGTTGATCTTCATGTAATTGTGTTATATTCTGCCTACTTTCCCTTGGTATCTGTAGAGCCTCTGGATAG
This sequence comes from Epinephelus moara, assembly GCF_006386435.1. Taxonomy (NCBI): domain Eukaryota; kingdom Metazoa; phylum Chordata; class Actinopteri; order Perciformes; family Serranidae; genus Epinephelus; species Epinephelus moara. Next base: position 5,615,666 of record NC_065513.1, read on the forward strand.
GATGTACTTTCCCCTTTAATATTATACAGATATTCCGGTATTGTAAGAGAAAAAGAAAAAAATAATCTCACTGTTAAGTAGCTGCAACATAACATATACTGTATGTTGCTATACAATAAATCATAAAATGGAGAAGTCAAATCAAGCAATTTGACTGGTTGTAAGTGATAGTATAATAACTATAAACAACAGCAAATGTGGCTGCAGTCGCCTATCGAAAAAGCGCAGCACCCAGCGTCTTTTTTAAAGCACTCTGCCTAGTTTTTGTGTGGCCGCTCTGAGCACTTCTAGTTGAAAATCTCTGAACCTTTCAGAGAGGCACTGGTGACGTCACCGGTGTTTAAAGCTAGGCTAACTGTCTACTGTCACAAAAAAGACATAAAAGCCCATCTTTGTGAGCAGATCAGCTGGACACTGAATGTTGTTGTTGAGTGTTGTGCTTTTACTACAGCAGCCTACACATTGTAAGCTTGTTGCTGAGTGTGTGTATTCCTTGGTTAATGAAGCGTTTTGTTAGCTACCTAGCTAACGTTAGTGTCAACTATCACATTACACAACAAAAACAGATGTGTCACAGAGTGGCACTTCTCAAGCGTATGTGTATTCAAGTCAGATATCCTTGTTTCTAATATTTGTAGTTATTTGGTAGATCAAGTTGTCCCCATGACACTGGTTTTGAAAGTCAAAACTTAGTGAGCCTCTTAAAACCTGCTAGTATTATCTCTGGACTGAGGCATCTGCAGTGAATACCAATAGGCCTACTGGTTTTCACAATGTACCTGATGATTGATGATGATGATGTTGATTTCTATTTTCTACCCATAATTTAGCCTACATCACATCTTAAGCGGAGCACAGAGGGTCTTAAGGGTGTTGATATTAAGTCAGGTACCGGTGGTATTCTGAGGGGTATATGTGGTTTGTGAAAGCCCACAGCCCAGAAGAAACGAACATCATTGCTGGCGTGACTCATCAGTAATCTCACTGTCTTACTAACCTTGCCTGGGCTCTCCAGGTCAGGGAGGGTTTCTCCCAGGCTGATGTCCACTGCACACAGTTGCTGTGGAGTTTACCATCCTCTCCTTTACACATCTGGAAACAAGATTTTTCATACTAATTATTAAAAGTCACATTTATGCACAGTTCCTGCTGAAATTTCAGTTACTCTTACTTAATCTAGTAAACTGATGCCACATGGAGGTTTAAATTGAGTTCACCCAGCTGTTTCTATTGAGATATATTGAAAACTACAGAATGCTTTGGTGACAACGTTCAGATATTTCAGTACAAATTTTAGGGAGAGCAATAACTTCAAAGTTAATGGTAACTGCCTAGTACATTCAATAACAAAGCATGCAGAAACAAAGCCACTTAAATCAAAAGTAGATATAAATCCCTGCACTTGAAGGTAAACTTTTATATTTGCTATCTTGGATCCTATTTTCCCATGCTGTGACTAATGGAGACAACAATTTTTCAAATGAGTATTGAGACAGACTGCTCCAGCCCCAGCAGCAACACAGACTGCACAGTAATTTCTACAGGCAATAGTGTACCGTCAATTTGCATCCATTAAAAAGACTTGCTTTTGCCACTGACAGGCTCAGATTATTATTAGAAATATCTGACAACATTTTGGAAAGGACCCTGCAGAGAAATGAAAGATTTTTCCTTACCTTTTGCTGCTCTGTTATTGTGACCAAGTCTCACTCAAGGAGAAGTCTCAATCAGAAATCTTGCAAGAGTGCTTGTTGCAGTAAAACAGGGGCGGCAGTAGCTCAGTCCATAGGGACTTGGGTTGGGAACCCAATCTAACCGGAGGGTCGCCTGTTCGAGTCCCTGTCCGGACCAAATATGGAATCTGGACTGGTAGCTGTAGAGGTGCCAGCTCACCTCCTGGGCACTGCCGAGGCGCCGAGGCACCGAACCCCCCAACCACCTGGGGCACCTGACCAAGGCAGCCCCCTCACTCTGACATCTCTCCACTTTGTGCATGTGTGTGTCTTTCAGACCTGTGTGTAATTGACAGCAAGAGTGAAAAAATTTAATTTCCCCTCAGGGGGATTAATAAAGTATATAAAATTAATTAAATTAAAATTAAATTAAAAACAACAGTAGAAAGTGAAGAGTTGAAGAGAGAAGTGCTGGGAAGAGTTTAATGTGTTGGAGTACAGAAAGTGTAGCGTTGTTTGGATTCACTGGACCACAGATGATTTGTCATTTGTTAAAATCTAAACTGGACATGTGAAGGCTTCTTCTATTGCCATCTGAAATGGTAAGAAACCTCATGTTCTTTGTTCTTCACACAAAGGCAGTTATTTGACACCCATCTCCACAGGATGCCCCACGTCACACCTCAGTGAAAGACAAGTCTCAAAACTTGATTGGACAGTAATTTTACAGTGTCATGTGACTCTGTGATGTCACCAGGCAACTGTAGAAGTTCTGCTCCCTTGACTGTCAGTTTCTCTCTTTCCTCCTGGGCCCATACAGGCCTCTCTTCCTGTGGGGCTGCTGACCAGCTCAGACCCTTGCTCCTTGACCCTTGCTCCTTGGGGGGAATGCCCACAGAAGGACCAAAACCTGGACACCAGAGAAATTAGTATGCAAGCACAAGGTCTGCAACCAACTTTCCAGCAACAAGGAGAACCAAGTTGAGTTAGCACCCCAGCATCTAACTGTGCAAAGACCCCGAGCGACCAGCTTCCTCGGATCTGCACCTTTGGAACAAGGACACAACAACTGCTTCTGGAACCACAGCTCTTTCCAGTCTTCTTCTGTCAGCTAACAAAAGCAGCACACCTCAACCCAACTCTTCCCTCCATCCATTTAAGGATTGGTAACGTTACAACTGGGCATAGCATTATCACAGTTGTACAGGCTAAGCAAGACTGTTTAACTTGTTGATTGATTGATTGATTTAATACTGTTTACTGAGTCATTGTTGCGATTATTGTGGTTAGGTTATTGGTTAGTTGGCTTCACCAAAGCTAAATGATGTTAGTTTGCTAATGCTGTTCACAGACAACGTCTTACATGCAACTAAACATCCTCTGCACTGATCCAAACCCTATGCAACACATATCAAACTCACACAGACTCATTTACAAATAGGCTTTCAACAGAGCGACACACAAAGAGACCGCTTCTTTTCCTTTGTCTTTGTCCTGACCACACGGTCCGACAACATCTCCCCTGATGTGATGCCTGCTTAAATTTGGCCATTTTGTAGTTCTCTGTTGTCAGCCATTTTGCTTTGTAGGCCAAACAGCCTTTTGATTACCACACCCGCTTTTGTCTTGGTCTCTTTCTCGCACGCACGCACGCACGCGCACACACACACACACACACACACACACACACACACACACCAAGCTTGTATATAGTTAGTGTTAGAATCTGTGTGTTTTGTTTTGCTTTGCTTCCTTTATGAATAAATATATTTTTGGAATCATACCTGCATACCTGCTGTCTGTTTAATGTTGCACAAGAGTGAATGAATAGTCAACCTCTGCTACGTCGAGAACTCTTTACTATTGCTATCGAGGCTTTACTATTAATTTGGTTATGGTTATTAATTTAATTATTAATCAAAATTCCAAATTGATAGTTTAGTGAACTTTGTGAGATTGATTCCATTAACAGGCTATCATTTTTCTCATTTCAGAAATGGTGCCCCACAAGGTTATTTAATGTAAATTAAGTTACATTATTTAACATAACTAATAATTATTATTAATAATTATTAATTATTTCAGATAGCCAATTTGAAACTTTAATTGGAGATCTATTACGAAGTCAGGCCTGTGTTAAGGCTTAAGTCCCAACTAATGGTGCTGCCATGTAAAACATAGCACTGGTGCCTAGATCACAACATTTTGGTGTCCCCATGTGACACATAGTATCGTTACAGATTTCCAACAAAAAGTATCCCTGCTTTTATAATACTAGTAGATTCCCTACAATTTTGGTGCCTCCATGTGACGCCCTATAATTGGAATTCACAACACTTTTGGTGTCCCCCGTGAGGTCTACTATTGTGATTTGCAACAGTGTTATCTAATCATCCACAGTAATGCCGGTTCTTAAGAAACCTGGTTCAGATCCCAACAATTTCAGTAACCTCCATCCCATCTGTAATCTACCTTTCCTCTCAAAAATCCTTGAAAAACTGTTGCATCTCAGGTTCATACTCATCTGTCTGACAATAACCTTTATGAGCAATTGCAGTCTGGTTTCTGCCCCCTCCATAGCACAGAAACAGCCATGATAAAAATCACAAATGACCTCCTCATGGCAGCTGATTCCAGACTCCAATCCATTCTCATCCTACTTGATCCAAGTGCGGCCTTTCTCACAACATCCTCCTTAACAGACTGGCCTCCATTGGAATCACCGACACAACCCTTGCCTGGTTTAAATACTAATTCTCTGACCGTACTCAGTTTATCCAGCTCAAAACATTCAAATCCCAGCCATTCCCAGTTACTACTGGTGTTCCTCAAGGTTCTGTCCTGGGTCCCCTTCTGTTTAACATCTAATTACTTCCTCTCAGCTACATCTTAATAAATTTAACATCTATTTCCATTGCTATGTGGATGACACCCAGCTCTATCTGTCCATCAAACCTACCACCACCCTCCCACTGTCCTCCCTCTCTGACTGCCTTCGGGAAATCAAATCCTGGTTCTTCTACAACTTCCTCAAAGTGATAAAACTGAGTAACTTGCCATTGGCACCAAATCCACCTTAGCAAAAAAATGACAGTTAACACTTGATATTGATAACTCCTCAGTTTCCCCCTCCACGCAGGTTAAAAGTCTGGGTGTCATCCTTGACAGCACTCTGTCATTCCAAGCTCACATCAATAATGTCAATCGGTCTGCCTACTTCCATCTATGCAATATTAACTGCCCCTCACACTGCACAGTACTGCCACTCTTGTTCATACCCTGGTTACATCCCATATAGATTACTGTAACTCCCTCTTTTTGGTCTCCCTCTCAAGTCTATCTACAAACTTCAACAGTCCAGAACTCTGCTGCTCGCATTATGACCAGAACCCCCTCCATTTTAACATAACTCCTGTCCTTCAGCAGCTTCACTGGCTCCCAGGTAAATACCACATCTTAAGGCCATCCACAACCAAGCTCCTCCGTATTTCAATTCAGTTCAGTTCAATTCAAAACACTTTATTTGTCCCCGAGGGGCAATTTAAAAGACATGAGGAGCAGCATCATTAAAAAAGGACAAACAGAACACCAAACAATGTAAAATCATACACAAAGTGCTACAGTCAGAATATTTCCAGCGACCGTCACTGTCAAAGTGCTCTGTGCTTCACGCTAAAGTGCTGTGTGCTATGTGCATTTAGTCAGTCAAGGGGCTGACTGAGTACCTCTCCCAACTCTTGCACATCCACATCCCCACCTGCACTCTCAGGTCTTCCGCTTCTATCCACCTCAGCCTTCCTGACCACCATGGAGTCTAGAGCCTTCAGCCGGTCTGCCCCCCGCCTCTGGGACTCCTTCCCACTGGAAATTGATTGCATCAACACTCTCTCTTTACTTTCAAATCCTGCCTCAAAACTCACCTCTTTCAAATAGCCTATTCAGTTTGACTCCCATCCCCCTAGCCACACAAATCCATAATTTACACTGAATTTTATTCACTGTAAACTTGCTTTGCTGTTGTTATTTATTTGTTTGTTTCTTTATTCTTACCTTGTTGACTCTGCTGTTATTTTCTCTATCTTTGCCTGTAAGATGACTTTGAGTGTCATGAAAGGCACCTATAAATAAAATGTATTATTATTATTATTATTATTATTAGTATTATTATTATTGAAAGATTTTCGGTGCCATGTCACACTCCGAAGCTGTAAGCTACCTTGTAGTGGACTTTAATTGAGAGGAATGTTTTGGCAAAGTTGCCAAGTACATCAATTTCAAAACTCTTGAGACTACGGTCATCAAGATCCACAAAGAGAATGACAATGACACCATTCAAAATGAAGTGGAAATTCTGGAAGAACTCAGGGTCCTTGATCCAGAAAATAAAAACTTGGTAAAATTCATTGACAATTTCGTGTTCAAAGGCTTCTAGCATTTGAGATGCTAGACAGGAGCCTTATGGACTTAGTGAAGATAAGAAAGGTACCACTGTCTCTGAATGAAATCCATCCTATCACACATCAGCTACTTGTAGCTTTTGAAACCCCGAAGCATGTCACTATCATTCACGCTGACCTGACACCTGGCAACCTTATGCTTTGTCAACCACCAGGATCAGCCCTTCATGGTGAAATTAACTGACTTTGGTTTTGGCCCTTCCAGCCTTTGAAACACAGGTTGGAATGGTGTTGCCAGCCCCTGCAAAAAGAGGCCCAGAAGCGACCTTGTGTCTCCCAATTTTGGAAGCCATCAGTATGTGGGGACTGGGATGTGTCCTTGCATACCTGTTTTTTGACTTTCCCCTCTTCAGTGTTCCCTCGACACACAACATGATGCAAGCCATTTGCCATCTCTGCTGTCAGCCAGGAGACCACCTGCTGAATGCTAGGAAATACATCAGATAGTTTTTTTTTTGTTGTTGTTTTTTTACCAGGGAAAAGGGCTTGCCCAAACAAGGATGGAGACTTGTTATACTGGAGGAGTACAAGAGGGCATACTGTGTAAAGCCTCGAATGCAAAGTGGATTTTTGACTCTGTCAGGAATTTGAAGGAAGCAGTAGAGGGCAAGTCAGAGAGAAGGGACAATGTTGAGTTTAGAGACAGGACAGCATTTGTGTACCTCCTAGAACAGTTTCTTTCTTGTGGAGGCTGACAAGAATCACGCCTGAGGAAGCCCTAGAACATTATCTTGTTACAATGGCTCACCTGGAAGAGGACATGGACATCAGGGGACTTATTCACAGACATTCTGAGAATACTCTCAGAGAGCTCCTAGCTCAGCCAAAAAATTTTTAAGTAAGGATTGCCAGCTTAGGAGTGATTTAGGAAAGTTCTCAGAGCAATTCTGAGCAAAGACGATACAGAACTTTAACCCAGTTGCTAGGTATGATGCATTCTTTTACAGATGTGATTGTTTGTCACAGATTCACCTTTTGTGAGCCTGCAAGGTGTGGATACCCAGTGGAAATGAAATGAACTGCATGAGACTGAAAATGTTGTCCTTGTTAGTGTGATCACTCTACTGATGGAAGGTTGAGACAGTCCCAAGTCATAACTGCTGCATTGTTGCATTTTTCCAGTTTTCCAAATATCTTAGTGTTGTTATTATTTTATTTCTGGCATTATAGCATCAGGTGGGAAATATGCGCATATCCCTAATGAGACTGACTACACATTTTATCCCTGTACGATCTAATCTGTAGCATTTAATTTACTCACTGTCATCCAGTGTTTGCAAAAGGAATAATCAACATTTACTCTAGAACTTAGACCCCGTCTCCTGACAGCAAGAAGGGTCTGGACCTCTTTCGGAATGGAGTTTGCATGTTCTCCCTGTGCCTTGTGGGTTTTCTTTGTTAAGCAATATATTACTGTGTTATATAAAAAAAAAAAAAATATATATATATATATATATATATAAATAAATATGATTCTTTTCTTTTTTTGTTGAGAATTTAGGACAAATTAAGAATGCCCGCAAAGTTTTGTTTATAAAGTAGGACATTTATAAGTGGACTTTTTGCAGCAAACAGGAATAACATTGATATCATTTGTAACTTGAGTACAGCAGCAGGGTGTAACATGCACAATACCCAAAGCACTTCAGCAACCTAACCCTAACCCTAACCCTCAACGCGATGTGTTCTCAAAAGGAAAAAAAAGGCTAAAGCCTGAAGATAGTGCTTGAGTTTTAGTGTGACCATTAAAACGTTTCAGTTGATTTTCAGATGCCCCATGCTATATCATATCTAGCAAAATCTTTTTTTGTAAATCATACCATTTCACTGATGGCAGAGGGCTGAGGAGTTGTCTGTCATTACTCCGAGAAACAACTGTTAAAACGGTGTGTAAGAGATACTTTTCCCCCATTCAGACCTTTTCTTTCTCATATCTAAATGAAGCTTGGTGGTAGACAGGGATAGTCCAGCTGTAGGGATGCTCATCACTGTGGTTAGAGGTATTACCTAAAGAAGGACAACCATTGTCGCTATTATACAATTGGATAGAGAAAAGAAATCTCAAGTAAACAACTAATTTGTGCAGATTGTGTTCTTCTTGAAAATGCAGCTGAGGCTCATCATTAACTTTTAGATTCTGATTAAAATCTATGTTATTAATATTACTTGGATGAAATACCTTGTAGTATGTAGTACCTGTAAAGTATCCTTTAAATTTAAAGGGTTGTGTTTCCAGAATGGATTCTTCAATAGGAATTGATGTCATAGAGCCTGGTCATGCCTGATCTCCGACTAGTTAACGTGGATGTTTAGCTAGCTGATAAACTATTACGTAATGCAAACATTTAAGGTCAACTTCGACCTTTGTCGTAGCCTAGGTATGGAGGAGTGGATTAAGCAGTGCATATCTCAGGGAAAAAATCATCTGGCTGAATTCAAACTGCTGCAGCTGTTCACTGAAGGTATGTTTACAGAACTGCTGTCCCAGCAAGGTAATCTACTAGCAGCAGGGAGGAGTGAGGAAGAGGGACTGCAGGGTGATAAGGTAAAATAAGCCAGAGTGTTGCATAGCCCCCACTACTATTTGCAGGCAGCTAGGAGGACCTATTTCTTTGTGGGAATGTTTTATGACACTTTTACCACCAGAGTATCATTTTTGATTATATTTACTAATATTTCAAGACCCACAGAATAATTTCATGCAGTGTACAAGCTGCAATATCTTCTTCCAGTTTCCTGCAGATCTTCTTCTTTTGTTTTCAGACTCGGCAGCGCTGTTCTATTTCACAAGTTGTGTAACAGCGCCCCCTATCTTATAACAGTGAAAACACCGATTGACAGAATATCTTGTGAATGGCGAGGAAGCGTCGTGTTATAAATGATGAAAAACTTGTCAGTGGTGGGGAAAGAGTTAATAAAAACAGTTTAAAATTGGAAAGTGTCTTTAGCTCTCATGTTTGCTATTGATAACCATTTCATAAAATCAATAATAGTAATAGCTTCACTTGACATTGGACTGAACAACGGCCCTTATCTGTGGTATAGGCTAATCACAACATACCACGCACTATCATGAGCTATGTTTAAGTATAACACAGATAAAATTCCAAGGTGTGTATCCAATACTATTGATGAACACTGATGAGAAAAATGATGGGATTATATTCAAGTGAGCTAGTGCTTTGACACTTTTTTTAAAAGAGGAACTTTTTTAGTATTCATCTTTTGCACTGTTGACACAGTCACACTCAAACCCCCAGAAAGGTCAGTTTAGCTAAATTCTGTTGCCTCTTCTCAGCCCTGGTGAAATATTATCCAGCTGTATAAGAATACCATCTTTCAAAGGAAAATTACATCAATCAACACTTTTCTGAAAATAATAATAATAATGAAAGGACTTGATTTTTTGTCCATGGCGCTGCTTTATGATGCTTCCAAGCTGGAGGTTGAAGCACAAGCTTCATTTATTTAACTACATCACTGACCTTGACCATAGCAAAGAATAAACGAAGAACATAAGTATATCTAATACAACGTTTAAGAGAATTAGTGCTTTGAAATCTGTGCAGATTCTCCTCAAGAATTTCAACACCTTACATTAGTCCTTGCAGCACTGTCCTGATGTCTACACTACCACCAGTTGATGATAAAGGTTTTAACAAAGAGCAATTAATAACCAGATAAATCTTCCATAAAGGCTGCTCAGCAGGCTGAAGGTTATCAGTATGGTTTACTTGTGAAAGCTGCCTGCCTCGGCTTCAGGAGGGAGGGTGTGTGTGTGTGTGTTGTGGGGGGTGGGGGTGGGGGCGACCATGTTAAGCGACCATATCCAGCACCATATCATAGCCCAATTGCATAAATGCAGAGCTGATCTTCCCTCAGGTGTTGTTTTGTAGTGTGTGTTAGGCCAAAAACAGTGCTTAATTTGAGCCAGAACGTACTGGAACGCATACCAGGATCTTCTCAGAAAAGGCCCTGGTGCGTTCCGGAACTAATTTGCATGGGTCTAGAACTTTTCACATCTAAAAACTACATACAGTATTGGCTGATGTCACTAGTGTTGCAGGGTGGAGTACCGTAGTACTGCGGTGCCTCACGTACCACGCAGGGTGGAGTACCGTAGTACTGCGGTGCCTCACGTACCACTACTGTGGGATAAGTTCAAAGTCCGATTGCAAGAGGGTGAGTGTCCATGCGCTGTCCAATAATGATGCGCGCTGGTCAATAATGGTGTGCGCTGGCCACCTGGCACTCAATATGCTGCTGTAGTGATTTGTTTTCCAGGCATGTGAGTATCTTTGAGCAGTGAAAGTTATGATTTATTTCTTTTTACTTGTCGGCAGTGATTTGTTTCCCACAGAACTCTACGTGCGAGCATTTTACTCGCATTTGTGACTAGCCTACAGCGGCTCCACGGCGCAATATAACGGCTTACCGGCGACAGAGAAGTCCGACTCCAGGTCCAGTAGCCAAATTTCCTCTTTTGTTGGTGTCATGACTGCCCAGTAGTACCTGGACAGCCAAGCCGTGGCGGCACACAGGTATGTGGCGTGTCAGAGGAGAAATGAGCCGTTCACATTTCTCTCTTTGTGGCAGGTAACGGCCCACAAACCTCACCACACTTTAGGGACTGTTCTTTACTTATGAAGGGACTGTTCTTTACTTGTCAGGGGAGGAGGGTGGCTGGTTGATTTTTATTTTATTTATTTATTTTATTTTGATCCCCCCTATGTTAATCACTTATTGATGCTGTTTTTGAAGTATGAATAAGTCAATAAGTAATTTATTCCATTGAAATATCATTGATGTATTATAGAAAAGTGATTTATCTTTTTATAAATGACAAAAGGCACATCTGCCTCATTTTTGCTGTGGTATCGTGATACTACTCAGAACCGTGATACGTTCACTGGTATCGTACCGTATAGATGTGACCAATACTAATATGCTAGCCTCAGTAAATGATATGGATAAACATTAATAATACACACATAACATTAAAAAGTTTTAATTTTATTAAGCTAATCTTTAAAGACAGGGAAACTAGGCTAAACCCTGATCTATGTCACCCTTGTTGCACTAAAAAAGTAACAGGGTTGACAATAACAGGGTTGACCATTTTAATCAAATTTGCTCATTGCTAGCTAAAAGCAAATGTTCACAAAGCATATTTTGTGTACTTTGAAAGGTTATTACTTGTAGATTTTGATTTTATTGTGAGAAATTTGAAATTATTTTGATATATATGTTGAAAAATGATGAACAGGACTGACATGGTATGGTTGCCCCCCGTGGTCAAATATTGTAAAACATCAAAAATAGTACATCAGAAGTGAGAGAAACTTACTTGTCTTTGAGGTGCTAGCATCCAGTTTAAATGACGATGCAACTTCCTGTAAATGATGGCATTTCTGGAAAGTGCCATTATTTTACAGGGGTATTTTGGTGAGGATAACAGGGTTGACATGAAAAATAAATTAAATAAATAAATTTAAATATATTTTAAAAAACAGTATATATTTCTGCCAAAAACATTGTTTAACGATAAGTTCATACATAAAAAAATATGTAAATGGGGGAAAAAAACAACTTTTCCCCCACATTTTACAGATTAAAAGTCCTGCTGAAGTAAAACTATTACAGCGAGGGACAGGCCAAAAACCTCACTCTCATCAGTATAAAGCTGTTTTAAATATTATAAATATTATTTAATGAACTTTAATTTTATGTTATATTACAGGCAAAAGACACAGCAAAGTTATATTTTTTAAATTGCATATTTATTAATTGTTTTAAGCTTTTTATGACTGATTACCTCTTTGGGACACTAAACAGCACCGATTCCGTGGTATGACCCCATTATCTATGAGCACAATGTCTTCCCTTTGTTGGGCAAATCTGGAGATTTAGGATCACAACCTGTCAGTATGCTTTATGAGTTGTGAAGTTCTTATTCAAAAACAAACAAGGAAGCTACTACCAAGTGTTGAAGTGTCAAGTAGATGGCTGTAGGAGCTGACGTTAGGCTTTACACCCAGTGCTTAGCTGTAGGCCTCGGCTAACTGGTTAACCAGATTTACTGTTTTGAAATGTAATGTAATGTAATTCGTATTGCAGCGGTGCCTGGATAGTGTGACGTGTGTGGTTGTGCTGCTGCCGTGGTCCTGCNAGTTCTTATTCAAAAACAAACAAGGAAGCTACTACCAAGTGTTGAAGTGTCAAGTAGATGGCTGTAGGAGCTGACGTTAGGCTTTACACCCAGTGCTTAGCTGTAGGCCTCGGCTAACTGGTTAACCAGATTTACTGTTTTGAAATGTAATGTAATGTAATTCGTATTGCAGCGGTGCCTGGATAGTGTGACGTGTGTGGTTGTGCTGCTGCCGTGGTCCTGCCAGATGCCTCCTGCTGCTGCTGTTATCATTAGTCATACTTCTACTGTTATTATACACATATGATTATTGTCACACATGTATACTATCAGATATTAATATATTATTATTAATTATAATATTATTACTTTCATTAATGTTGTTGTAAGCTACTGTCATTACCGTCTGTCCTGCATCTCTCTCTCTGTCTCTGTCTCTCTCTCTCTCTCCGTCTCATTGTGTCATACGGATTACTATTAATTTATTATGTTGATCTGTTCTGTACGACATCTATT